>NC_133792.1:25931014-25969655 GCF_003597395.2 Chelonoidis abingdonii
ACACTAGCAAATCAACAGACGGAATAACACTGGAGAATGAAGGACGGTATTTGCTCTAACACATACACCTTGGGCGGAAAGACGACCAGGAAGGCCCAACAGGTGTCTCAGGGGCCGACCACTGAAGAACAGCACTCAGAGGCCTAACAGGCCCTGATTACAACCCACAAATCTGCCCTGATCCAGTAAAGGGTGGGGAAAAGCCTGTGACTTGAAACCCTGAGTCTGCCCTGCCCTGCCTGCAAACCTGCACTCATGCTCCACATCAGACTGACAGCCCATGGCAATAGCCCAGAATTCCCAGGCCTAGAAGAACATGCAGCCTGCCACTTCAAGCGTGAGCCGGACCGAGCCCAAACACGCTGCTGGGACATAGCAGGACGAAACTACGGGACAAAGCAGCAGCCCAACCGAGGAAGGAGAGCACCTCCCTCCAATAGCAGGATCTCCTTAGAGAAGCGTAGGGAAACACAGACCAATTCACTACAGGATACCTTCACGAGAGGGGCCAGGGGGGGAAATTAAGAACAGCTTCAGCCACATGCCCAACATCTTGCTCTGCTCCCACACAGCACGACCCGCCTTTCTCCCAGGTCCTGGGCCCATAACCCTCTCGCGCCCACTAACCCCATACCCCTCCTTGGCCCCCCAACTCAAATCCCTCCCTCCAACCCTGAACCCAGCTCGCTCCACAATAAGCCTGCGCCCACTACGGGCCCACTACCCCATTAAACCAGGCCCTGCCTGGAAAGGACATACCCCTCCCCACCCATCCAGTCAATACTCAGGGCTCCCTGCCCCCCAACTCCGTAACCACACCTTCTACCCCATCCCAACTGTTTTTCCTCCACCCATTCCCTTGCTTGGCTCCTTTGCCCCTTAACCCACCTCCTGGCCCTCTACCCCATAACCCAATTTCCTACCCCTGGCTAGACAGGGACCCATTCTTTGCATCACCTTATACCCAGATTCTCTGCCCCTTTCCTCTATTTGTCCGCTCATAACCAGCTCTCTGCCCTGGTCTCCCTGACCCCAGTCAAGCATATTCCTCCTACTATTTACCCGTGTACCCAGCTCCCTGTCCCCTGTCCCAACCCTCCTTAGAATAAACCCCCACACTACTAGTTTGGCAACCCCACGATGTATGGAATTTAGGGTTACCTGCTAATTCACCATATGAATCCCGTCGCTGTTCCCCCCGACCCGTGTCCCTCCTGCGCCTCCCGCTTATCACTTCACGGCCCACCCCCCCCCGCCCCCCTCCCGCTCCCACGCCGAGGCAAGGTACGTTATTCAGCAATGGTATTAGAAAAGCAGAAGTATTGTTTTCATTGTTTCTAGCGACAAATGGCCCATTTTTCTTCCCAGTAAGGTCAAATTTGTTATCTGAACTCCGCAAAAACTTCCTTATCCCCCTCCCGGGACCCCGCACTCCAAGCTCCCTGGCCCCCCCGACCCCCCCAGTTGCTTTCTCAAATTTTATATACTAGTCTTGAATAACCCAAGACTCCCCTGCCCCATACTCCCTGCGTGTCTCCAGGTCTGCAGTGTCCTCCCTCCCTCCTCCGCCTTAGGTTTGTGCTTGAGGAGCAAGGAGAGATGATTCTTTTACAGTCCCTTAAAAAAAGCTTGAATGATCAACCTCGCCGGGAAACCATCCTTATGCAGCGCATCACTTTGCCATCTTAATTTGCAGAAAATGCGAAACAATATTTCATACGCACAGGGAACTGTTGCCCCCCGACCATAACCAGCTCCCCTGATAACGGCCCCAGCACCTTGCAAAGGCACAAAGACAAGGCCCTCCAAGTCCTGCCGAATGGTGTGAGGCGGAGGGGTGAGGGTGTTTTGTTAACCATATTCACTTGGAATGTAACTTCAATATTGTCTCATGATGAATCCCACAGGTAATGGATAATCAATACAGTCCAGTCACCGAAAAGTGACACCGTGGAAGATTAATGTCAAACTTTTAATCTGTGTCAACTTTGACAGGGTTTTCTTGTGTGAACATGAAATTTAAAGCACAGTGTCAAAACAAAATGAAAAAGCATAATGCTCTCAATCTACTGTTCTCAGAGCGGATAGAGCAAAGAGCGAATTACAGAAAATCCAATGTAATGAATCAAAACACAACTATGTGCCATTCCCTGTCATTTTGCCTGTTTGCTTTTATCTGCATGATTTTTTTTTTGACCCTAAATCAAGAAACAATTCTGGCATTAAAAGTTAAAGAACTCAAGGTTAGCTGTATATTCTTAATAGAAAATTATATGAATCCACTCTTGCTGAATTTAAACATGTAATAATTGCTGCAGTTCAACCTTATCATATTGAACAAAGAAGTGCAAGGATGTCCAACAACTCCCACAGTGCTCTTATGCCACTTTTGGACCGAGTCAGGAGTTGAATTTCTTTCTTTTTGAAAATCCTCCATGGGCTTGTTACAGGATCTCTGACAAGTCCCTTTCCTGCTATTCATGCTTATGGGGAAATCTGCCACACTGCCTGTGCATAATCAATGAGTTCATGCTATTTTATTTTTTTGCACTGGAAAAAAGCTTCTGCCAAAATAGTTGCTGCGGGTGTTCTGCCTTTTCTTTCGCCACCAGAGGGATTTGCTGTGGCACCAAGAACAGCAGCAGTCCTAGCACACCAATAACTTCTGCAGTTTCGCCCTTGTCCACCAGGAGAATGATTGTCGGCTTGCTCTGTCCGTTCTTGTATTTATAGTAGAACACAAGCAGCCACTCCCAGCAGCTGGGGAAGAGAAAGAGCGATGGCTTCTTTTGGCCAGGTGTGGCAGGCCTGTTAACCATGTTTTAGGGACCACAGAGGGAACTTTTGTGCGTGGAGGGACATGACAGTGTGGTGTTTCATGTTTTTGGAGGAGTTCAGACCAGGGGTCGTTTTTATGGGATAGGGCGAGGGGAGCTTGGGGTCGGGGGGCTTATTGGTGGAGGACACGATTGGGGAGCCCTAGGTGAGGCGCTGGACCTGATGTCCTGGGAGCCTTGAGATGGGGCGGGACCTGTTGAAGGCTCGGAGCCACAGGGGTGAGGGGACGGACAGTAACGGGATTGATGCAGCGCCCATCGAGTGGTTGATATGGTGGGGGAGGCGGTACAGATAGGCTAGACGAGTTGAGTCGACACTAAGGGTGACTGGAGTTTGGCGTACAGGGGACCTAGGGAGCTTGTGGTGTTCACGGCGTGGTAAATATGGATAGGGAAGGTTATGATGTGCGAATGGCACCTGGCAGCACATCGATCAGTGGGATGAACCGGTGTCAGAGGAGAGCTGAGGTGGTTATTAAGTGATGAGGAGGAGGTCATAATGTGTGCGAAGGCTGTGAGTGACTGGATGTAGCTAGCACAAGAGAACACATGTGTGGATGATGGAAGGGTTACGAGCCAATGAGGCAAAATGGGAATGCGAGTGGAGGCTGCGCATGTCTTAGCTAGAGTCGTGGGGGCACAAAGTAACGTTGAGGACAGGGGAAGGGAGTGCAGAAGTGAATGGGGGTGGGCGGGGATTTATGGGAGTGATGTGGCTGAGCTGGGTAAGTGTGAGCGGTGACACATGGGTGCAGGAACACATGGGACAGGGGACGATGTTTCCTCTGGAACGGAATGGAGAGGCTAGGGGCAGCCAGGGTCTTGCCATGGGAGAAAGCTCTACGCTGAACGAGCCCAGGATGAGAGTGCTTTGCTCCACATTCGGCTCCTCTGCAAGTCCGACAATGCTCTAAGGCAAGGAACGCCCATCTCTCCGATGGGATAACGGAATCAGTGTGTACCCTGGAGTTGCTCTGTCCGAACAGCTCCAAGTTCACACAATAGAGGCTCAAAACTGTCCCTGCGAATGTTGTACTTCCTTCTTCTCCCGTTCAGCTCCTATTTTTTTTTCCATTCCCCTGACTGCCCCAAGCCTTTGCACTGCTTCAGGGGTGCAGGATATACTGTTCTGTATTGTAGTTAAATGGAAATTATTACTCGAGTGTTATTTATTGCCTAAGTAAGGATCTGTTTGTCAAAAACAACTTCCTAAATCTTTTTTGTTTCTGTATGCTGAAAGTATTTTGAAATTAAATGACCAAAAAATAACAAACTGAAATATTAGTGATTATCAACTGGGTTATATTTGAATAAATAAAAGATGCAGAATTAAAATATGGCACAGAATTACGCTGTGTATGACGCTAGCCAGAGTCTCTTCTATGCTACTGGATGTTGCAAGAAACTTTCCTCTTCTGTAGCTGCTGATATGGAAAGCCTTCCCTGTGCACCTCTGCTTTATTTCATTATATCATCTGAAAACATTTCTCGATGCACATCTCTTCATTCTTCTTTCCTTTACACTTACGGCTTATTATTTTCTCTGTAGCTGTATTAACTCTGTAAAGCATCTGAGGATATAATTCCATAGAAGATGCTGTACTAAATAATTCTATATTGTATTAAAAAATTCCTTTCCCTTTTGCCTATTGACTTGTATTAGTAAAAACACCTGTAATTTCTGAAGGATGCTGATCACACTGCATTAAATGTTAGAATACTACGCAACACACGATTCTCCAAGTAGGTGCCACCACAGTACTTGTTATCATGGGTGTGCTCCTGCCCAAAGCACTCACGCCAGCGCCAGTAGATGCTGGCTCCCTCTTCCAGTCTTTGAACTGTAAGTATTTTACTTTTCTCCAATTTATGTCAAACCACTCTCTTTGGAGGTGAATAAAATTGAACTCTTACAGGTCAGGGGACCCTCTTACCCCCAGAAGGTGCAGGGCCTTCTGGTGGAAAGGCGGGGGGGGGGGTTAGGGGGGTTAACCATTCCCCCAGCCAGTCCATCTGTGTGCTTCCTGGCCCCGTGCTGGTCCCGGGCTTCAGCGTGCGATTTTAAAGGGCCAGATGGCTCCTGGCCACTGGCCGCATCTGGTAACCTAGTGAGCAGCAGCAGCGGCTGGCCCCAGGCCCTTTTAATTCAGGTGGCAACCGACATTGAAGATGCATATGGGCCGGTACCGGGCAGCCACTTTATACCGGGAGGCTTACTTTCACCCCTGCTCTTTAATGGCTCATGATTGTGACATGGGGGAATTTCAAAAAGCCTGAGGACTCAAGGAGCAACACATTCCATGGTATTTCAGTCACAATTGAACTCTCCGCCACGCAGTGATACACCCACTTGCCCAGCGCCCATTTTGGCCCAGACGATTTCAGGGCCGGGCAAGCAATTTTCGGGGGGGGCCCCTTCCATTAAAAAAAATTGGTAATACTATACAATACTATTATTCTTGTGGACGGTCCCTGCGGGCCGCACCCAAATTGTCTCCCACATGCTTCCCTCCGAACAGCAGCCCTGGGAAAAAATAAAACCTTCTGCATCTTGGCAATCAAAAAAACACCAAGTTTTTTTTGAGAAAACTTTCTTTTTACAAGATCACTGGTTCTCGAATCAGCTAGTGCTACAAGGCACTAAGCTCATTAAAAAGGATTTGGACAAAATATTTTCTTGTCAAAACTTTTCTGGATCGAAACTAGGGTTTTCTAAAGCAGAACAAAATCACGGACAATGTCTTGCTTTCCGTTCATAAATGGGTCATTTTTTTAATTTGAAAGCTTGAAATTAGTCTGCCAAAACCTGAATATGGTTTGAGTTTCAGAAGTGTTGTGGCCAAATATTGCTGCTTGCTGTGTTGATTGTTTAAGAGAAAACAATAAAAAAATTCTTGCTTAAAAAAAAAAAATCCAAAACTTTTAAACCACCTCAGAGGTGTGACCAAATGCCCTGAGCCCATTCCACGTCAAGAGATTTTTTCCAGGTTTTTCTGATACTCCTGCTGGCTCCGTTGACTCATATCTGTGCTCCATAACTTTGCGTTTCATTTTAGGTTAGAACAAAGAATCAGCGCATACTGGTCATACCAAAGGTTCATTTCCAGCCAGTATCCTGTCTACCAAACAATTGCGGCCAAATGCCAGTCCCCAGAGGGAGAAACCTAACAGGTTAATGATCAAGGATTCTCTCCTCCTATCTAACTTCCAACTCCTTGACAAACAGAGGCTAGGGACCCCACTCATGCCTTTACTCATTCCTGCCTAATAGCCGATTAAGGACTTAACCACCATTTTCTGTTTCTAGAGACTGCTCCATGGATCCCTCACAAACTGGAGACGTTCCTTGTTGGGTTTTCTGTTAGTTTATAGCTTAATGGTACATCTCCACGAACTGAAGCATTTGAGTTGTTCCAGAATCTGCGGAATTATAGCGTATGTTTGTGAAAACTGAAATGCTCAAAATAGCAGTCATACATGTGAAAGGGAACATAGTGTGCTAAAATTAAATTAAAAACCAGGGTTTCTCAAACTTGGGGTCACACACTCAGGGGGTCACCAAGGTTATTACTGGGGTCGCAAGCTGTCAGCCTATATATGAACCCCACTTTTGGCCCCGCAGTATAATAATAGTGTTGTAAAATATATAAAGACTATATATATATATTTATCTGCTATGGAAAGGGTTCAACCATATAAAAGTTGAGAGCCACTGAATTAACCCCTCTGAACCATCAGGGAAATTGCAGGGGAAGAGGGCTACTCCTGGCTAAGGCTGGGAATGTAATTGCTCTTCTCACCTCCTGAGTCCTTTTCGCCACCAGTGACAATTTAAATGAAGTACCCCATCCCCTGGACGTGAATCTCCCTTGCACTGAAATTAAAAATATAGATAATAATTTGGCATTGAAAATTATATATATTTAATAAAAGCCTAACAGTTGCTCTTCTTCAAGCCTCAAAAAATAAACTACTGGGGGGAAAAAAATTTTGAGGGGGCTTTTAGTACAGAAGCTGTGCTCCCAAACAGGCCTGGCCTGCTGCCCCCTATCCAACCCCCACCTGTTCCTGCCCCCCAGCCTGCCTCCTTGTCCCCAGAGATCCCCCCAAACCACCACCCCAGGACGAGGACTCCACCCCTGCTCCCTGTCCCGACTGCCCCGACCCCATCCACTCCCCCACTGAGTCCTGACAGACCCCCAGAATGCCCACAATCCAACCCCCCCATTCCCTGTCCCCTGACTGCCTCCCCAACCTCTGCCCCCTCCCTGTGCCCTGACTGTCCCTGGGACTTCCTGCCCCTTATCAACCTCTCTGGCCCTGGACCCTTACCCCTGGCTCCCCCCTCACCCAGAGCCGCAGCGCATCCAGCAGCGTCCCCAGACAGCTATAGCGTGGCTCCAGCAGGGCCTGAGCACCTCCCCGCTCAGAGCCGCGTGGTAAGGGGGCGGGACTGCGAGCTCCAGGCTGAGCTCAGCTCCCTCCACTCGGCCTGGAGTTCGCAGCCCCATTCCCTTACCACGCGGCTCTGAGCGGGGCGGAACTCAGGAGCCCCGCCGGAGACACATTGCACCGCTGTCCAGGGACGCTTCTGGATGGGCTGAGGCTCTGGGAGAGGGGTGGAGACGGGTTTGGGTCAGGGTGGGGCTGGGGTGGGAGCCTCAGCCATTCTCCTTGGGGCCTCTGTGGAGCCCGGGGCCTGGGGCAAATTGCCCCACTTGCCCCCTCGGGCGGCTCTGTTTTGGCCTTCTGTTTGGCCTTCTGAGGGCAGCCTTGGTGCCCAAACCACTAACCTAGAGTTCATAGGACTCTGATTCCAAGAATGTAAGGGATGTGTATGCAGGGCTAGTGCAAGGACATTTTGCGCCCTAAGCGAAACTTCCACCTTTCGCCTCCCACCCCCATCCCTCCTCCCGGAGCATCACTTATTATAAACTTTCAGAAATGAATACTGCATAATCTGGCATTGTTCATTAGCATTAATACACATTCAGATTGAAAATGTATTAATTTCATTATTTAGTCTACATATTTAATGAAAATAAATGAATAACCTGACAGGGTGTGGGGCTGGCTGGCTTTGGGCACAGGGGTGCGGCAGGGGTTGGATAGAGACACGGGGTGTGGGGCTAGCTGGCTTCGGGCAGGAGGGTGCGGCAGGGACTGGTTTGGAGGGCAGGGAGGAACCACCCCCCAGCACTCAGCGGCGGCGCGGCTGGGGCTGGGCCTCTGGACTTCAGCCCGGCCCTGCTGCAGAGCTCAGGGGAGTGGGGGCGGGGCGGGGCGGGGCTGAGCAGGGGCGGGGGCCCTGGAGAAGAGCCGGAGCAGTGGAACGCCCCTGGTTGTTGGAGGAGGAATGACATCATTTGCCGGCCAGCCGGAGCTGATCAAAGCCGCAGCACCCCCTCACACAGCAGCGGGAAGAGGATTACATGTTTAGCTGGCACCGGGTGAGCATCCCAGACATTTTGGGCACTGCTTTTTGGCACCCTCAAATCTTGGCACCCTAGGCGGCCGCCTAGTTTGCCTAATGGTTGCACCGGCGCTGTGTGCATGTCTCCATTGTTGAGTGAGAGTGGGGCACATGATGCACATACCTGGCATACATTTTGTTCATCGGTAATGTTTCTGCAGGTTGCAACTCGTGTTTCAAAGAAGGATTTAAAGAGCTGGTTGAAGAAGCCTTTGGGAAGAACATAGCAGTTTAGGGCCAGTTCTGATTTGGGTATGCATTAAAAGATTAAACAAGAAAAAATCCAAATAAAACTACTGGAAAATGTTTATCGTTAGTGTTAATTCCTGTTTTATATAATAGAAGGGGATAATAAAAGCAATCTGAGCATAAAAGAAACCTTAGCAAACAACCGTATGCAGTCATTGTCCCACATAGGCAAGAAACCTACAAGAACACAGACATAGCCTGTGAAAAATGGGTGTCTGTCTCAAGAGAACTGGCTGAAGCTGTTAGACTTGCAGAATACAACACAGTAAGTTTCATGGGGCTGCAGCACTACATCTGACCTTTGAAGTTAACTTAAAAATGCTTTATTCACGGAATAATGATATAGAGAGAAACCATTTGATAAGCACCTACAAATGATGATGTTAAATAATTATATGTTGTCATATGATGAGACAAAGATCTTGTTTGAATTATTATTTGAGTTTATCCTGTGAAATTATCTGAGAATTATATTTCTGTGAAGATTGTATGTATTTTCACAGGAAAGGCTGCACAAATACAAAACCCCTGATAATAAACAATATACTTATCAGCATTTGAAGTTAATAAATAGGTGGAGCACTGTAGCGAGGGGGCCCCCCTTCCCCACGCTCCTGAAGGGAATAGGCCAGAAAACCTGCGGCCCTGGGCAGAGGCCCGGCCACCTATCCCCGCCCCCCGGAAGTCAAGGGGCAGGACAGGAAGTATAAAAGCCCGGCCCCAGCCCTCAGTTAGGAGGAGGCTGCCAGAGAAGGCAGACGCTGAGGCCTGAGCTCCCGCTGGGCCTGGCTTACCCTGCGCCCGGTATCCGGAGGGGTACTGGCCTGACCTCCCCTGGGGCCAGTACCCAGAGAGGCCGGCTGAGTCCTCTGACGCTCGGCCTGTGGAGGACTGGAGCGGACCGCCTGAGCCCCGTTACCCTCAGGACTGGAGCGGACCGCCCGAACCCCGGTACCCTGAGGACTGGACCGGACTGCCTGAACCCTGGTACCCTGAGGACTGGACCGGACCGCCCGAACCCCGGTACCCTGAGGACTGGACCGGACCTCCCGCCACCGAGCCTGCTGAGGAACCCATGGTTTGGGACCCCCCGGACGACGCTGGCGAAGGGCAGGTACCCAGTGAGGGGGAGGTTGGAAGTGGCCCGGGGGCAGCCGACTCCCATCTGGCTGCAGACTCGCCTGAGCCCATGTCAGTGTGTTTCGGTCAGGATCCCCCACTGACTGTCAGCAGCGTTGACCACTGCTAGGGCCCCGGGCTGGAGCGCAGTGGAGTGGGAGGGCCTGCGTTCCCCCTGCCACCCCTTTAAGGGTGGCAGACTCCCCCTCCCTTTTGCCTGAGGGGACCATCTACAGTGGTTGCCTGTCGCTCAGCCCTGCTGCGAGGCCTGAGCTTAACTGTGTGTGTTGCCCCACCCTGCCCAAGGGCTTGGGCTTATATATTTATACTGTTGCCTGTCGCTCAGCCCTGCTGCAAGGCTTGAGCCTAACTGTGTGTGTTGCCCCGCCCTGTCCAAGGGCCTGGGCTTATGTAGACTCCTGGCTTCGTGCCCAGCCCGACTGACAGGGCCAGAGCCTCCTACTAACTGTTGTCGGCCCCCTCAGCACCCCAGCAAGGGACGGGTCCCAGGCCGACAGACTGCAGTGAGCCGGTGCGGCTCCCCTCCACCCCCCCGTGTAGGAGGGTTGAGCCCCGGTCACACCCGACTACAAGCACAAAGACTTTAAGTCCTACCACTATTATACATAAAATTGTTTGCTTTCTGTGTCTTATTCAGAATTTGTTGCTGATTACCTAAGCTACTCATGTGTGACTGTCAACCAGGTGTTAATTTACTCCTCACCCATCTTCTCCTTAACAAGGAAGTCATCAATAAGCTGAACTGGTGACATCACAAGTAAAAAACACTGCCCAAGTGTTTTTATGAGCAAAACACCCTCAGTACTTAATATGCAATCGCTATGAAATAGGCTAAGCTGGTACCCATTTTTTTGCTGTAATTTGTAAGAAAGTTCCCTCCCCATTAGCTACATCTTAATGAACTTCAACCTCCCCGCATTCACCCACCTTTTAGAAAAAAAGACAAGGTAAGCAAGGCATGTCATACTGGCAAACTGTAACTTTGTGTTCTAGTGCTGACCTAAATGATCTCTTCTAAAATAATTTACTATTCTATTTTTCATTTTTGCACTAGACAATACCATGTTCTCACTGGGAACTAGATCCCTTATGTACTGTATGTAGGAAGGTTTATCTTTCTACAGGCATTAAGGGGAAAGAGAACAGCAACTAACAAGCACATGTCACTGGAGGTTGGTGAACTATCTTAGATAAAATAAAAACTGATCTGAGTCTTTGCCCCAGATGCAAATTAACCCCTTTCTGAAGATTCAGGGGAAATAAGGCTCTTCCGCTATTTCTGGCCCAGCCAAAATCAAGAATTACTGCAAAACACAACAAAAATCCTGACCTCACAAGGTTTCTAGCCTCATTTCTAGAGTAACAAGGGCTAGGTATGTTTGGATAAACTTGTCTGAAACAAATGTCTGAATTTTGGAGATTCACCTTTTGCTACATATCACATGCTATAAAAGCTGGATACATGCCCATCTGTGTTATTTTCCAGTTGTTGCATGTATTCTGGCAATATTGTCAGAAGCAGCAGAGAAGGCAGCTGAGTTTCCATGACTGTTACCAACTCATGTGTCTTGAGCTTTGCTGGGAAAGCACAGTTATAGGGCTAATTAGCACTTGGAAGGAAGAGGACGAAAATACAAACTCCAGACTTCATGCAACAGTATTCAAAATGCAAACATTTAAGGCATATTAAATACTGAACAGGTAGGACTAGATGCAAGTTTTGTAATTAGAACTCCTATTTCATATTTTACTCAGGACTTATAAAAAGGTCAGAGTTATTTTAAAAGGTTTCCTGGCTCCCTTGTTCACAAATGAAGAGCTTGTTCTAAAAAACCCTCTAGTTTCCAGGCTTTATATTAATTTTAACATGTCAAAGTTTACATCTTTATAAGCACGCATTAAATGTAGGAACATATTATAATTCTTAACAGCATAGCGTTCAATAAATATAGATTGCAAAATAAATATGATTACAAAGGATTTTGTTTCCAGTGCAATGTTTGTAGATCTTCGCTTTATACAATTATTATTTACCCATTAAATTATACGCTCCAGCTTCCTAAAATGATCAGGAGCTGTATCAGCAATTGTGCTGAAGTTATGTGAGAGCCACATTAATGACCAAATATGAACTAGGTTAAGTAAGAAGTTGTCCTAGCCTTCAGCACCATCTACTGTTTTACAAAAGTCTGACAAGTATTTCTGTTTTGCTAAGCTTCTCTATCCTTACCCCCCTTTCAGAGCAGACTCAGGTCCAGCAAGAGACCTTCAGACATTAAGTATTTTCAATGGCTCTTCCTAAGGTGAAATCCCTGAGCTATCACCTAGCTGGGGGCAGGGCATTCTCAGGGAGAGACCTGACTCTAGAATTTGTTTTCCCCCAACAGAGCGAGAGATCGAGACCCTTATGTGCATGCTGAATGGCCTGTCCACTATTAATTCAGCCTTTTCCTGAGAGGTTGCATTGAGCAGGGAGGGCCTTCTTTTAATTTCTTTAGTATTGGGAAATTCTCTAGTATTATTGGGATCATTTTAGTGTTACGTAGTTCAAACAGTTTAGTCGTAGTGTATGTGACCCTAGAAACACATAATTGGAAAAATAAATAAAATATTTTTATAATTAAATTTCTGCATCTCTATCTAGATCAGTGGTTTCCTTAATGTCAATCTATTATTAAAACCAAAGTATGCAGGATGTCTAAAGGCAATCAGCTAACAAAGCACAAAGAGTTTTTGTCTGTCTGCGTGTGGGACACTGCAAAGTAATGTTCTGGAAATAAAAACTTTGGTGAAAGTGCCTTAAAAAATAAATTCTCAAACCTTCCATCCTCTGATTCAAATCCAGTTCAGTCATTACTATCTGACGTGTTGAGTGGTCCATGGCAAGGCTCTCAAGTTCTTAGTGTATTTTGATCTGTACAGTGGTATACTATTACTGCTATTTAGTATCCTTGAGGGGAGTCTCAGCAGCGAGGCCAGAGCATGAACTCCCTGTTAAAACTGAAATTTCCTCTCACCCCCAGGGAAATTCAGAGCACCCTAACAGAGCAGTATTGGGAAATTTGCACTGCATCTCTACTGTGAATCTACCAAGCCTGCCAATCCTTTATTATCCTTTTACTTGTGAAAAAAAATGACTCTCATACATTTTCTTACACAGTATTTAGCTAAGATTAAAAGGTGTAAAAAGAAAATTGAATATGAAACTTACTTGGATCAAAAAATCATTCAAATCTTCGCAGCTGACCTAATGGGCCTTTATGAACTTTGACTTAAGCAAGATAAAGGGGAGGCAGCATCAACCTGTTTTGCAGCTGTATCCCCAGCCACACTTTACTGGGAAGCCATAGACTCTACCCAAAGGAGTTGTTTTATTTAATCTAAAAGGCAAGAGAGATTAGGAGTCATAAAATCAGGGCACTTTAGCTTCTGAAAAAAGTCAACTAAACAGCTCTCTCTCTCTCTCTCTCATGTAATAGTGTCTGAAAATATATTAACTTTTTTTGTTTTGAGGTTTGATTCCTTATAGGAATAGTCAGTGCTCTAGAGTTTAGGTACAATCCAGCTAGCCTTACAGTTATGAACTAGCTTAATATCCTGGCACAAAATCACTATCACAATTGCCACAGGCTTGTTTGGAAAGTTCGAAGTAAGTCTTTGATCTATGTTCAGACTATATTTTTTTCATATGGAATCCCATTGTATGTTTGGGAAGTTCTTATATCTGCTTGCCATATGGCCAAGCCAGTAGTTTCATGGCAGCATGCTTCTGTGTCATGAGGGGATCCATGTATATATCCTTTGCTTAGTCTCTTCCTCCCAGGCTAACAGGCTTGCAACACTGTTGGGACAGCACACTCAGTTTCTCTGTGAATGTCTACTACTGCGCTCTAGTGGCCTCTTTTTGCTTTAATATACAGCTCTCTTGACCTGCTCTGGAGAGCACAGTGGCCAAACCTCCTTACCAGGAAAGAGTGACCACGATATTAGGGTGACCAGACAGCAAATGTGGAAAATTGGGACGGGGGTGGGGGATAATAGGAGCCTGTATAAGAAAAAGACCCAAAAATCGGGACTGTCCCTATAAAAAACAGGACATCTGGTCACCCTACACAATACTGATACTTGAGGATCAGACATGGGGGAAATAAAGAAAGGAAAATATAGGAGAATCTCCAGTGAAATACTGGGGAGGAATCTGTTTTCATTGACTATTTATCTTAAAAATTATCTTACCTCTACCAAATCAAGCTGGAACAAGAAAGACATTGTTAACGTTAAAACAATTATGCTTACTGCTTGGCTGCTAAATGGATCACTTAATGCAAAGTAGATGCAGTGTCAGTGAATTTCCCACCATTTCCTGACTTTTCTGTGTTCAATTTTCTATTAAATTAGGTGTCCAAGTCATATACAGATCGAGTAGGAACTGAGCCTTCAAACCATTCATCAAAGCAAAGTTTTCATTTGGGACAAAATGAATTTAAATTTGTTAAACTCTTAGGCACTATGAGAAATCCTATAAGATACTGTGTGGGTATTACTTTTTAAATATTATTTAAATCCAGTCATAAATGATAAACATCTGGTAGGAATTAAGCGCTGCCTTCTCACCACTGAGTCCACCTCTGACTTCAGAGAAGATAGTTTGAAAATCTATTATCTGCATTTATATGACAATAAGCACCAGTGCAAAAACAAAACTAGCAGTAGAGTTCAAGTTCAGCCCGCCTCTGCTCTGGGGTTTCAGCCGCTGGCTCCTGCCAACTGGGGTCTCAGTCCGCTGCCGGCCTGGGGTTCCTTCACCCAGGCCAGCAGTGGGCACTGAGTGGGACCGGCGGTTGGACCCCAGCCGGCAGAGGAAACCCCAGAGCGGTAGTGGGCTGAACGGTTCAGCCCACCGCCGCGTGCCATCAAAACTCGGTTCACGTGCCACCTTTGGCACGCGTGCCGTAGGTTGCCAACCTGTCCATTGGTTACTACAAGGTTCGTCAGAGAGGTATGACAGAATTTTTACCATTCTAATTTAAACCATAATTTCCCCCCAATTTAGTGCATGATCTCATACGCACTGTAGTCAATAGGCAGTGGATCAATCACTTATTTGCCAGAGTCTCTAATGGAAAAGCAGCTGCATTTTCACACAGTGCAATGGGCAACAGTTCTGGCAGCCTCCTGTGAGAATCCAGTGATGCTGGGACTGGCCTCTAGGGGCACTGGGCATGTAACACAATGTGCACTTCCCTCACTCTTCTAAGGCTAACTTACTTCATTTATGCAACTGCTGACACAGTGTTCTCACCAGATATTTGCCAAGCTGAGAAATACAAAAGATATCATTATTCTTCTAATTTTTGTCTTGACTCTTCCTCTGTTGTAGCATTCTACCATCTAAGATACACTTTTCTCTTCTTTATTCCCCTTCATTCAAGAAAGGGCAAGTAACCTAATCTCAAATCCTGAAGCTTGGGAGATATCAGGGACACCTGATTGGTAGATTGTCCAACTGGGGATACTTAATGAGCAGAGCGGCTGCTTCTCTATCCCTCAGAGGCCATCTTTAACAGCTTTTATCCACTGTGGCAGAGACCGGAAGTTTGAGTCAACTCTCAGACTTTTTTCTTATGGCCAGAAGAGCAATATCTCAGTGCCTCAGGAGCAGCTTGCAAAACATCTGTTTTTTTAATTCCACCATTCTTGATCTTCTTGACATAAAAAGAATTCTAAAAAATAATCCTGTTCTAAACCTCATGCTGGAATAGAAAAAAGGGACAGTATAATGAAAGTAAGACAAATCTGGCAAGTTAGTCTCATTTTGAAAGAGAGATCTTACATTGGTGCATCTTTATCTATGTCGTATATACCAGTGGATTAAGTGCTGGCCAAAAGGCGCATTTGCTCTTTGCCAATATGTGAAAGGAACCCTATTAGATTTAACACCACACTGTTTTACAAAAGATATGTAGTATTGTTCTATTAACAGTGATGAGTTTACTGTACATTCAGTTTGTGTTGTATTTCTACCAATGGAGATCCTGCCGAATGATTCTTGGTTCCAGCCCGTTAGGAAATGAGGAAGATGCCAAGTTAATCTAGAGTAGGAGTCTCAAAGTCCAGGCCCGCAAGCCATCTGTGGTCCGAGAACCTCCTCACTGTGGCGCCGACCACCACAGCTCCCATTGGCTGCGAGAGAGGGACAAAGATTCCATCACTAGTCGCCGGGCAGAGTCAGTCATGGAGGCAGCATCATTGGTTGCCAGGCACAGTCAGCCACAGAGGCAGCGTCACTTTTTTCCACAATGAATATAAACAAGTCAAAATACCCAACACACCTATCTGATGCACACCTTGCTACAATCCTGAAGGTTTCAACTGCTCAGTCAATGAGGCCAGACATCAACAAACTGGAAGCATTGCCAGGTGTCTGGCAAAGATTAAAAACTCTCTGGCAGGCGAAGAACTGTATAAAGTTGTATGACAGTTTTATTATTTCTAAGAAATTCTAAATAAAAAATACAATATAAACATTTTCTTTTTCTAAACACTATCTTCAGTGACATCATTGGCCTGCTGGGAGGATTTGAGGACTGGCACTGGCCTTAAAGTAAACTGAGTTTGAGACCCCTGATCTAAAGAAACTCGGCTGAAGAATGTAAGCATAATCTATTTAGGACATGGAGAGGAGATATTATGGGATCTAGTCACTCCTTAATGCAAGTAGTTTAATTACAGATGCTCCCCGACTTACGCAAGCGTTCCAGAACGCCTTGCGTAAGTCGAATTTTGCATAAATCAGGAATGTATCTCCGACAATTACGCAAAAAAAAAAAAGCTTACAGAACTTATGGAACTTTTCCCGTAAGTCCAGTTTTCCATAAGTCGGGTTTGCATAACCCAGGGAGCGTCTGTATAAGTAAGTATAATTATAATAGTAAGAATTAAAAATATAGCCAAGAGTTTTGGAAGGGCTATAAATCCTCATGCTTCAAAGCATAAGCCAATCACTAACTAATAGGAGGTTAGAAAGAAACTTTCCGTGTGGGTAGGTTATTCCACAAGTGCCTGCTGAAGGGTTTCTTACAACTTCCTCTGAAGCAGCTATTACTTAGGTATCGTAGGAGACAGGACGAGACGGATTACTGATCTGATCAAGTATGGAAATAATTTCTGTGTTCCTATTTCAGTACATTGAACAAGAGTCTAAATGATATGTGTCAGGAGAAAGGTTTGTCTGTTTTGATGCCTTGTTGGACTGAGCCTCTTTTCCAATTTAAAAATGTATTTTTCAAACAATCATCTTGTTTTTAATACACTTGGGAGGCATTATTTACCACACGGTTAAGAACTTACAGTGTATATATTAGGTTCTGCCCCATAAAATGATTTAAGCCCTTAACAATCTGATGAAAATATAATGTTCTCTTTAGTTATTGCCCCAAAATGATTGGTTTGCAAATTCAATTTTGCACAGCTAATTTAATTTACTTTCTGCTGACTTTCACATTAAGCAGAATAAACAGCCACACCTATACTATATATTGCAAATTTGTATCTGTGTGGCAACCAAAAATATTCTTAAAATTATCTACTGCACTCAAAGAGCAGTTGGAGATAGTGAAGAGAAGCTTGATACAAATCCCTATTATATTTTATCTCATGCACTTTCCCTCCAGGGGATTCTAAGAATATTTAGCGCCTGGTGAATAAAAGAGATGAGCAAGCATGCCTCTCAAAAATCTACATTTACTTCATGTCCCACAAACCTGGTGCTTTTTCACTCTTACTATTATAAATTACAACAGAAATGTTGTAAGAGGGAGCTGAACTTACAGTCAACAGTTGGTGATCTGATGTCCTGCACACATTACAGAAGTTTCTAGATTCAACCAAATGAAGCCACTCCTTACAGTACACAACTTCACTTGCTCCTCTCTCTTCAAACTCCACTAACAATTCATTCCACTCAGTAATACATCCCTATCACTAGCTACTCACCCAATTTCCCTCTAGGCTTCCAGACTGTTCTCTAAGTTTCCTAATAGGCATAACTAAAGTGACCAGATGTCCTGATTTCATAGGGACAGTTCCGATATTTGTCTTGTATAGGCACCTATTATCCTCGACTCCCTTTCCCAATTTTTCACATTTGCTATCTGGTCACCCTAAGCATAACAAGAATCCTGATGTTCTGATCACTTCACCTTTAACTTTTAGAATAGTTTAGATTTTACTAGATTGACAAGAGAGACGAATGCTTCTAATATCAAAATAATTTCAAATGTGTGTTTATATAAATAGTCACAGACCAAAAAAAAAAAAAAAAAAAAGGGAAAAAATCCCAGAGTTTATTTTCCTAGGGAAAATAATCTCTCCAATCTAGGTTTCTCACAATATTGCCTAAAGCCCATCACAGCAGAATACCACTAAGATGTCACGTAGGGGAAAAACTTTATTTCAGCAGCAAAAAAGAAATCTTGTTTTACCTAATAACAGACAGTGGGAGCAGATCAGATGGCAGTCTGACCTATAAAGGAGATCTGCATCTAGAATTGGGATCTACCCAGCCGCTGCTAGTTTCCAATTTATATTCAGATACAATACTACTTAAAAAAACAGAAAAACTGGAGTGTTTTCATCTAAGCCCAAATCTGTTTCAATCACCAATTAACACAGCACCAAGGAATGTTCTGTTGTTTTAAGTTTTAATATCTTGAATCAAAGAATATTTAATAAGCCAGGAAAGTGCTATGCATAGTGAAAGCTAATTATAACAAGATAAAAGGGAAATCAGAATTTTGGCCACGTTCGCATCAATTTACATTACACCTCTACCCCGATATAACGCGACCCGATATAACACGAATTCAGATATAACACAGTAAGCAAAACTCTTGTGGGGGGGAGGGCTGTGCACTCCAGGGGATCAAAGCAAGTTCGATATAACACAGTTTCACCTATAACGCAGTAAGATTTTTTGGCTTCTGAGGACAGCATTACATCAAAGTAGAGGTGTATTTTATTTATAGACTCTTTGGCACTGACTTGGAAATTATATAAACATAATTATTAAAGTGTCACAATACTGGGGTTTTTTTTAGTAGTTCTATGGTGACATAAGCTTCAGTTTGGTCTGTGTTACCTGTTCACAGAAAGGGGAATGAATGCCCATTGTGAAGGAAAGATAATAGCTTCCATGCTTGATGAGAGGAGTTCTAGGGGAGCAGATTCCCTGACATGAATGCCAGTGTTGGCCCCCTCCTTCAGTGGAACCATGTTGTTGCAGAGGTAATAAAAACAGTAATTTAAAAGAGTGAAAATCAGCAAAGGCAGAGATTACAAGCAATTACATCTTTTTAACTGAACTGGGATCACATGGGCTCCAACCCTGCAAACACTTATTCACATGCTTAACTTTAAGTTCCCCTCCACAATTGAACTCAAGTCCACGATCATCCCATAGCACTTGTCCTTTCTTTTCTTCCTCCTATTGTTTGTTAAACCTACTTGTTGAATTTTGTCTTTAATCATGCCTCAGTTCTGCACCCACACACAAAGCACCACTGACTTTGTTTAGTGGGTGCATATCCGTGCATGTCTGCTTACAAGATTTTGTGGTAGGGACTGAATTTTACTCTATGTTTGTACAGCACCTGGCACAATGAGGCCCAGTCCTTAGTGTTGTCTCTGTTTCCTACATTGTACAAATGATAAATAACAGTATTCAGTTCCTATGCTGAAGTCAGACAATCTATAGAAAACTGAGCATTTCCTTTTATAAGGCAATTCTTGTAACATAGCCTTCTCAGTGTTCTACAAGTGTACAACAGACTTGGGTGGAACTGGGTCATAAAGTTTGTCAGGGATAAGTTCTAACGAATTTGCCTTATCTTTGGAGCCTACCTATCTGTCAAAAGGAAACATGAAAGCCCTGACTCTCCACTAAGAACCACACAGAGAAACCCTGTGCCTCCATGGTGGCCCAGTGACACCAGTACTACTCTTCACAGACTCAGATATTCACTGCCACAAGTTCCTTCCAAAATCAGCTGTAACTCTTTACTATGGTCTTCCTTCTCATTCAAAATTTGTATTGAGTGATTTTATATCAGAACATGACTGAAGTTAAACTCGAAACTTTCCTAGCCCAGGACAACAAGTATGAGAAATTGGATAGCTCAGAGACCACATCTGCTCTTCTCAGTTGCCTCTTATTATCAGCAATATCCCTAATTTTGAACACAAGTTTATTTACTTTACTCCTTATCGGAGTAAGACTGAAGTAGAACATGCAGACAGAGGACAGCAAAACTATCAGCTCAAACTGCCCCTAAATTAAGGGATGATGTATTAAGGGCATGAGCCATCTAAACATTAATATCCCCGGGGTGTAAATTTACATACATTTCAAAACAAATAAAACATCCCTTCCCTGAAGGGCTTCCAATCTAAACCATTCTATATGAGCAAGATGTCTTATTTTTATCTTATAACTAGGGCGGGAACAGAAAGTACGAAATTCTCCACAAATTATGTCCCTAAATCTACACAGGCTTCTCTGCATCTGTTAAGTCTTTACGTGGCGCATATTTTCTGTATCCGATTTCCTTTTTGTAAGTAAATTAAACAACGAGCTCTAGGTAAGTGACAAAAATAGAGAGAGAGAGGCTCCTTCGATAAACAAAAAAGCAATGTAGTCCAGTGGGCTGGAATTTACCGAACCTCAGTTCCATTCCCGCCTCAGCAACCTGCTATGTGCCCTCAAGCCAGTCACTTCACCCCTTTCCCTCCCCCAAGCCTGTCCTGTCAGTTTAGACTGGAAGCTCTTCAGGCCTGGGACTGACTCAGACCATATTTCTAGTACCTAAAATAACTGGGGCCACCTGGTACTATTATAACTGAAACAACCGTTAGGACGGACGGATGCCTGCTCGCCAGCCGGCAGCCCCCACCCGTGTCTCGGCCCGACCCCGCGGCCCTAGACTAAGCCGGAACCAGAAACAGGAGGAACAGTTCCGGTGCAGCGTGACCCGGAAGCGGAAGCGTGCATAGGGAGGAATCGCTTCCGCGCGCTGCCGGGAAGTCGCGGCGGTAGCAGCAGCGATCGGAGCCCAGCAGCGGGACCGGCCATGTGAGAGAGCCCCCGCCACCCCAGGTGAGGTACTGCCTGGATCCAGGCGCAGAGCGGGACTCCTGGGCTCCCCCTTCGCCCCTGCACGGTGTTGCCGTGAGAGGGTCGAGTCTTATCGCTTCGCCGCCCGGGTCTGGCTGCCCGTGGCGCGGCCTGAGGCCAGCCCCGGCCCGGGACCCCCGGCCGGCGGAGAGCTCGCTGTCCTACTGCGGCGCCTCCCGCTGGGCGAGCGGCACAGCCGGGACCTCTCGCCCGGGGGCTGGCCCGTCATGTTCCGGTGGGCGCCGTCGCACCCTGTTCAGCCCCGCTGATTCCCAGCAACAGGAAAGGGCAGGTACAAAACAGCCATGGGATGGGCAGCCCTGTGAAAGTCCTCAGCCCAGTATTGTTAAGGGGCAGAGGCCTCTCAGTGAGATGTTCACTTGGCATCCTTTAACCGCCTGAGGTGGGCTGAGTAGCGCTGCTGAGGGCAAAGCTCTGCAGTACTCTTTGCAAAGTTATGTAGTTATGCAGTACTTCACGAGTAGCACCAGCTGTAGACGCTTTCCACCTTTGGATATAAAAGGGTAAATCCTTCCACCTGTGTTCAGTTCCTGGTTCTGCTACAGACTTTGTTAGTAACCTGGGGCACATCATTTAATCTCTCTGTACTTCAACTTTCTATCTGTAAAATGGGTTTAACAGTCCTTTGTCTTTTTTGTGTTTTTTAGATTGTAAACTTTTCTAAGCATAAACTCTTAATACGCGTAGTGCAGCTAATGTGCTTGAGTCTTGAAGTGCTCTTCATAACAAATAATAAAGTACCAAATTTTGTAAAAACAAGCTTTTATAAAATTTGAGACCAATTATTTATTTCCAAAGTACATTATTCTAATATTTTACCTTGCAATGTTTGAACCCAAACATCCTAGTACTGAGAGTATGGAACTCTTTTTAAACAAAAGGAACGTTTTATTGCCTTTCATTGTCCAAGATGAAATAAATACAGTAAGGAAATAGGGACAGTAAATAGTGAAAAGAAAACATTTTAAAAATACTTTAACTTTTCATATCTAACTTATATATAAACGTTTTTGTTTACAGCATGATTAAGTTGACTGCCTTTATGTAAACACTTATTTTTAATAGTAAACTTTGTATACAAAATCAAGAAAACAGATCCCTTCTAGAAATGTTACTGTGTTGAACCCACATGTAATCTGTTGTGCCCATCTTTATGGGATTAGGATGTATGCTTGTTGAAAGATGGTAGTTTATGCTAGTCATAGTAAAGCTTTTCAAAAATGCATTTAGCATAGCATTTGTTATAAAGAATAAGAATTCTTATAGTAGGATAATTATGTAAGACAAGTTGTTCCTAAAAAACATAGGAGAAGAGGCAATGGCTATCTGCTTCTTCCTAAATAATGGCATTTTTCATAGTAAGATCGTGCAGTAGAATGACTCTTGCCTGTTATGTTGTTACTGAAGAGCTGCACTTCGGTAGCCTTGTCATGTGTTTCTGCAAAGCAGAAAATAAATTATCCGTGACAGTACTGTTTCTGTATCACTGCCATGATAGGCTGTATTGGCTAGAATTCTTGCAGTGGGACTAGGTTTCTTTCTTTATCTGGGATGCCTGCAGCCGTAGCATAGGCATAAGGAAAGAGTGAAGGGGAGTGAAAGAAGGAAAATGAGGACTGCTGGTAAATACTAAGATTAAATAGGCAGACTCCGTTATACCTGTTACCTGGTTCCTACATCCCAAAAGAGCCCTCTTAGAAGCAGATACAAGGCAATTAATTGGTTGGTAGGACCTCAGAAATAACTTTCCTTCCAATAACAGATTTTAATATCTGATACTTTTATTAATAATCTGCTGGTTTAAAAGGAAATCAGCCATTCAGCATTTTGACTGGCTGGCACTCTCTATCAGCTTTTGGACAAATTGATATCAGATAATGATCACCCATCATGAGTGGCTGAAAATGATCCCATGACAATTCAGTACATGTCTGTTTGCCTCCTGTAAATGGTAGTGAGGTTAGGAGGAATGCTGATTAGTTACACACAAATGCAAATAAGTATATTGTGATTATTCATCTCCAACGAGTCACTTTTTTTGTTAGACCTCTAAATAAAAAAGGCAAAACAATTATGCTGCTTTAATTTTTAGTCTTAATGTAGATATTTCCTTTCCCCTTATTAAATTTTGGATGGAGGAGTTTTGACAACTTCTGTTTCAAATGCAAGGTGCATCTCTGCCTTCAAAATGACCAGCAAGAGATTTATATAATCATGAGTTATTGTTTGAATTGTTATGGGTGACTTGCATCATTATTCTTTGTGTAGTGTGTGCTTTGCATGCAAATAGTGATACTGTTTCTTTAGCATCTCCTAAATGAAATAATGATACTTGTCCAATTTTGCATACATGTGCTTGTTTGTAATAAGAAGAATGAGCTTAATCTTCTGCAAGGGAGTTTTAGGTTAGATTTTAGGGAAAACTTTCTAAATTTAAGGGAATTCAATCTCTGGAATAGGTTTCCAAGGGAGATTGTGGAAGCCCAATTTTTTTGAAAGTTTTTAAGAGCAGGTTGGACATCCATCTGTCAGGGATGGACTAGGTTTATTTGGTCCTACCTCAGCACAGGGGACTGCATTTGATGATCTCTCAAGGTCCCTTTCAATCCCATGCATCTGTGATTCTGTGAGTGAATTGGGCTTCTTTCCCAGATTTTTGTCCAGTCTCTGTTAAACGTTAGAAGGAACTTTTTATGAAAGTCAGCTCTTTGTTCTAAGAGCTAAAGATTTCAACAAGATAGATACTTTGAAGAAAATCTAAATACTGTGCATTGAAAAGTGTATTCCTGTGATTGACTGTCAGTCTAACAGTTTCTTCCATTCTGTTGATCATAAAAATAAGTTTTTTTTTCTTTCAAGTAGCTGATGCACAAAATTTTTGGAAGCTCAAATAGCATCTGACCCCACTACATCTGATTCAAGCCTGTGCTCTTTGTAAAGTTTTCAGTTACATAATCTACGAATGTATCCACACAGCTAAATGAGAAGTTAAAGCTGGCCTTTCTATAGTTCTTAACCACATTAGCATTTCAGATGCAATTATAACATTTTTTTGGTGTTTCCATAATTCCTGTTCAGGATTTGTAACCCAGTAACTTTACACCCCTGTTGGCTTATGTCTTTGCTTATAATTTGGTACTTTAAATAAAACTTTAAAATATAAATCATCTCTGTTTCTTTACTATCATGTAACAGACTTTGAGCCTGGGTACGTCTCTTCCTTTTGTAACTAAGCAGCGGAACTGTTTGAGACCCTTAATAACCTTCAGTTTATTTGAAGAGTTTAGTCTTGTTAGGTTCTAGTTTAAGAAAGAAAAACATTTAATTTAAAAGGTGCTAAATCAAGGGGTTTTGCAATAAACTAACGTTTGAAAAAGCTCAAATTTTGTGTCACTGTAACAGTATTTCAGCTCCCCATTAGCAACATCTACTTCTCCTCCTCCTTTTAAAAAAATGAGTGGCAGAAAAATATTGGTCATAATAAAGGTCACTAACTTTGGTCTATTTAGGACTCTGGCAGTCACTTTCTTGCAATATGTGACTCATCATATTGAGCTATGAAATAATATTACTTATTATTTAAATAATAGCTTGAAGTGAATTATTTTCTTAAAATGGGCCAGTTTGCTCTTATAGAAAAGTTTGAGGTGATGATTTGGCTGGCAGTTGGAAAACAGAATTGATTTCTCCCGCTTGAGAAACTCTGGGACATTGTGGAATTAGTTAATAAGGAATGCAAGCAACACTACTGCTGTAATCTCATCAAAATAACCACTTTTTTTTTTACACTTGACCCACCTAACCCCATTCCCATAGAATAACTAGCTGTACAGAATACGCAATACAGCTTATATGTCCAGCCTTCGTTTTTGTGCACAGATGGTGTAGCAGCTTGTGATCTTGTAGAACATTTTTAAAATCGAAAGACTAAGGGGAATAGAAAAGGCAGAAACAGCCTGGCAACTGTGGAGGTTCCTAAAAGTTTTGTTTCTTTGGGTAAGTAAACCCACTTATCTTAAATATGTCAGCCCACTTAAGTGTCCCTTCCTAAAAAAGGAAAGACTTGAAGATAAGAGAGTGGAATGAGCAAACTTAGTCTCATCATAAATGCTGCTTAGTTATGTTGAAACTGGTTATATTTTCCTCTCTCTTGCAGCACAACACTAGATTTGTAATGAAATGGAGTCTGGGACAAACTCTTTTCGAGTGGAATTTCCTGATTTTTCTAGCACCATTTTGCAGAAGTTGAACCAGCAGCGCCAGCAGGGACAATTATGTGATGTTTCCATTGTAGTTCAGGGCCATCTGTTCAGAGCCCATAAAGCTGTCCTTGCAGCCAGCTCACCTTACTTCTGTGACCAAGTACTCTTGAAAAATAGCAGGCGAATAGTCCTTCCGGATGTGATGAATCCAAGAGTGTTTGAGAATATCCTTCTGTCTACTTATACGGGACGGTTGGTGATGCCTGCTCCAGAAATTGTCAGTTATCTGACAGCAGCAAGTTTCCTTCAGATGTGGCACGTAGTAGACAAATGCACTGAAGTGTTAGAAGGGAACCCAACAGTTCTCTGTCAGAAGATGAATCATGGCAGTGATCATCAGTCCCCAAGCAGCAGTAGTTATAATGGGCTTGCTGAAACCTTTGAGCTGGGCTCTGGAGGACAGCCAGACTTCCACAAAGTGCAGGAGCTGAGGGACGGTGAAAATGAAGAAGAAAGCTCTAAAGATGAGTTGTCATCTCAGCTAACAGAACATGAGTACCTTCCCAGTAATTCTTCAGCAGAACATGACAGACTCAGCACAGGAATGACAAGTCAAGATGGTGAAGAGGGAGCCAGCGACAGTGCAGAGTGTCAGTATACGAGGCCTATCTATAGCAAACCCAGCATCATGTCACACAAGCGTTGGATCCATGTGAAACCAGAAAGATTTGAACAGGACTGTGAAGGTGTAGATGCACATACTTATGATGAGCACCAGGTGTCTGAATCCATGAATGTCATTCAGACAGAGCATTCTATACAGTCTTCAGGAGTTGAAGACTTTCACGTAAATGACAAAAAGATGGAGGCAGAATTTGATGAACAGGCTGATGAAAATAATTATGATGAGCAAGTTGACTTCTATGGCTCTTCTATGGAAGAATTTTCTGGTGAAAGGGCAGATGGAAATCTAAATGTTCACAGACAAGATGTTATGATAGCAGCAGGGTATGGTGAGAGCATTGAAATGGCTACAGGAATTAAAGAAGAAACCACCCTCTCTGGATTCTCGCCTACTGACAAACTATATCCTTGTCAATGTGGTAAAAGCTTTACACACAAGAGTCAGAGGGATCGGCACATGAGCATGCACCTGGGTCTTCGGCCTTATGGTTGTGGTGTCTGTGGTAAGAAATTCAAAATGAAACATCACCTTGTCGGCCATATGAAAATCCACACAGGCATAAAACCTTATGAGTGTAATATCTGTGGGAAAAGATTTATGTGGAGGGACAGTTTTCATCGACATGTAACTTCTTGTACTAAGTCATACCAAGCCTCTAAAGCTGAGCAGAATACTACTGAGATGAACTAAAACATAAGACTTATAATTGTTTAGCAGAGTAAGCAAAATAAACTAATTATGCAAATATTGTCTGGTACTTGCTATTGTGAAATTTTAAGGTTTTGGTTTTTTCAAGTTCTAAGGATGTTGCTGATACAGCTGTGAGCAGACCAAATTTTTGTCCATCTACTGTCTCCACTGCAGGTGCTTCAACCCTGCTCTGATGGGACCCCTTTAGAGGAGAGAGGGAAGTTCAAATCTCCATGGCTTATTCATAGGACCCTCTGCTGAGACTGTAACTAATGAGGCCAATTGTGGTGATGTTTTTTGTTAATATATTATTGCTGTTATTTATTATTTGTTTCACAGTAGTGCTCAAGGGCTCTGATGGAGGCTCCATTGTGCTAAGAGTTAAATAAACATACTGTAAGTTCCAGACCCAAAACCCACAATCTTAAAGCCTCAATCCTCCAAACACTTACTCCTGTGCTTAACTTTATGCATGAGAAGGTGGCAATAAGAGTAACAGTAGCACAAGATTGCATATGTTAGCTATGTGTAGAAATTGCAGGATTCAGGTGTTTTAAATGAATGAATAAAGGATTTTAGTTATGTAGAACTTGCTGTCAGCAAGGAACTGAACAGATGTCACCAACTTACTTAACATGAGTCATTAAGCAGCCTTCAGATAGCTTTTCGCTAAAAAAATATAGCTATTTTTTGAGTCAGGCCTTCCTTGTTTGTTTACCCATTTTTTTCCTCTGGCAGGGTGTCTGGTTCTGTCTAGTTACTGGGCCTACTTCTATTCATTTTTGTAAAGCACTTAGATACATCATGATGTGTGCTGCATACATTTAAGAGACAGTTGCATTAAAACTTCATTTGTTTGTACTCCTGCAGTGTATAATGTTAAAGTTGGTTGGGCTGTCTTTCAATTCTGGCTACCACATCGTAAGAGAACTTGTAGAAGTGTGTGTAGCAAGAGGGCATTTTATCAAAATGTTGGGTTTTTTCAAGTGCATAGTTGGTATTATTCCAACACTCAAAGCCTTTAACCTATAGCTTAAGTTTCAGATTTTCATGGCTTACTGCAGTAGCAAGTACCAAACTCACTGTACAATACAGGCTTGTTTTCTTGGTACTAAAGTTTTTTGAAAATTTCTGTCCTTTTAAATCTGAAGAGCTAGAGACTTGCTTCAGGAAATTCTTATTAGTCATTGATAAACTGGCATTTAAATATTTAATCCTCTACTGTTTGAACAGTGGGGTCCATAATACATGTTCTTGATTGTCAACTACTGTGACTCTGATCACATTCAAAGGCACAAGCGGGTCAGAGCTGTTTTCTCTCCAAATGAAGGCCCTAGCTGACAAACAATTTAAATTACCCTAATTGGATCCCTTTTAATTATACAATGGGACATGAACAAGTTTCAGGTTTGTGAGCAACTTCCGGATTCTTAGTTGTGGGAAGGTGGCAGTCCTGCGCCATGAGGAGGATGTATTATTATACACTGGACTCATGCTCTAGCAGATGGAGCAGTGTTGTAGTTTTGGGAGATTTTGACAACCATCCAGGCTAGAGGGAATGCATCAGTTATGAAGATGGAGGTAAGATTTAAAATGTGGGTTGAAGAAGGCAGCTCAAAATGGTTGAAAGCCTTTGCATTCCTACTCAGAAGCAGTTAAAATACGGTGTAGTTTATTACCTGGTGTAAGAATGAAAGAGCCTCGTTAATATACACTGTGGTCACAATCAGAAGAGGTGAGTCTACATACATGTAGCCCTCTTCCAGCATTGGTAACAAAATAATTAGCCAGCACCGAATGGCTACCAAGCATGACTGGCCCCAAGTTGCATCCAGATTTTGCAATCTGTAGAATTATGGAACTAAAATACAAAATGACCCATTATGTTAAAGCCACACGCATAAACAGATAATTCCCCCTTTAGCTGTTTTTCTTTATCTGCTTAGCAGCCCAATTAAAAAAAATTTAATATCCAACCAAACTGTATCCTGAACATGAATGTCTAACACAAAGGTGAGCTTCATTACTTGGTGGGCTATTATTACTGCAACTGTTTGGCATATTACTTAAACTTAAGTAAAAATGGGTTTTTTAAAGGCTCTCAAATTTTACTCTATCAATTCTTCAGATATTTTTCATACAGAATTTTGAGTACAGAACATGAGTCCATTGCTGGCAATGGACATACAAATGGTCAGCACTAAGGAGTTCCTGTTCTTCGCACTTACTTGAACTCTACATCAAAGCAGAGTGGGGGTGATAATTGCTGTCTAACCCATGTACTCAAGGTAACTAAACAGGGATCTGTTCACTAACACTGTAACCTGATCAACGTATAGAAGCACTTTGTATTTAAAAATCTTTATACATATTTTTTACATTTAGAAATTGTATAGTCCTATGGTTTCTTTCCACATTTACACACTCTATTTAATACTGAAATTTATAATGATAGCAGGTTATTTCCTCGTGTGTTTACAGGGCTGTAGGGAGAAGGTTCCTGTACTTACTGGCCCTTTTCTTCCATTTCCCCACCTCCTTACCACATACAGGGAGTACTTTTTGTGAGTTTCATGGTTCCATTTGGGGGAGATAATGCTCCTGTTCTCTTCAAGATTGTTCTAGTACAGTGACTCATTCTTTTTCCATACTATGACACCCCCCTCTCCCCCGCCCCCCCCCCCCCCCCAGCACAGCAGAGATGATTTGGGGACCCATCTGGCCATAAAAAAGAGAGGGTGGTTGCAACACCAGGTTGAGAACCCATGGTCAAATAAAGTATACTTCCATCAGACTCAGACCATGCTATAGAGCTGCCTGTGAAGCCCTTTCATTTACCAGCTTGAGATG
This sequence comes from Chelonoidis abingdonii, assembly GCF_003597395.2. Classification (NCBI taxonomy): domain Eukaryota; kingdom Metazoa; phylum Chordata; order Testudines; family Testudinidae; genus Chelonoidis; species Chelonoidis abingdonii. The sequence continues at coordinate 25,960,332 of NC_133792.1, forward strand.
ACTTTTATATGGGACTTTTTTAAAAGTTAACTTCAAATAGGAGTAATGTTTAGATAACTTTGAAATAGAGCTTTAAAATAATGTACTAAGAGACACTTTAAGGGTTTTATACAGGTGTAGTAAGATGTGTTTGTGTATGCTTTTAATGACTTTTCATGAATAGTAACTAATACCTAATCCTGTTCTACCCAATAGGTTGTGACGTTTTGTGTTGAAATTCCAACATGTGAGACTATTAACATTTGTAATCCTTGACACTTGGGTTTTTGGTATTAAACCACATTAAATGCTTTGGTTACAGGTAGATGTTGTCTTAATTTGAGGGGCTAGGGCAGGAATTGGTGAGTGTCTCTCCAGAATCCTCACTTCTACATGATCTACACTTAACTAAAACAAGAATGGATGCAGCTTCTTCCAGAGCTTATAAGCACCACTGTCGGGATGGCTTTGTACAAGGGGTAAAAGGTACACTCTGGTCTGGGAAACAAGGGATCCACTTAACATATATTTTAAGGTGAATGTTATGCATTTATGCTTTATAATTTTAGATGAGACCATTTCAAAACATAATTTTGTCAATTTTTTTATCCTTCCCTTAAATATCCCCTCTTTTTGCTAGTAGACATTAGCAGAGGGGATGTTTTATAAAATCTGGATCATTGGAGAGAGATAAGGGGTAACAATTTCAGAATCTTCTGTTACTGAGAGTCCACTGCATGGCCTGCTGATGGTAAAAACTCTTAAGGAGACTAAAGTTAAATTTCCTCCAATTTCATCTCTAGGTTTCTAAGACCATTGTTACCTATGGCATCTAAGCAATTGAAATCCTCATGTACAGTCTCCTGGAGTCACAGTGACGAGTATCTGACTTCTTTTCTCAGTGGAGCTGTTAATCTGTCAGGAGTCATTTTTCTCCTTTTTTGGGGGTTTGTATATTAGCATTCCCATTTTGCACACTAGTATTTAAAAAAAAAAAAAAAAAGCCTCAGTTTCACGTAGCAACCATTCTTGATTGCTTCATGGACAAGCAGAGAGACCCTAAATGGTACTACTGGAAGATCTTTGTTCTCAATTTTTCCCTCTGATGTAGCTTCCCTGTCACGACTGATAAAATACCACACATCAGAGGCCAGGAGGGAGCTCTGAGATTGCCATATTTCAGTATCTTTTATTGTCAGGTCCATACTTGACATCACTGTACTTCTGGACATGAAAGAATGGACATCCTTCAGACCACCTAAAGTGAACATTATTGGGCTGGTGCCAGAGAGCTAATCCATCTTTGAATCCTGAGAGCCTGCAGTTTTGTATTTAGTATCATCTTTATTTAGAAGAGTTGGAAGTTTTCTCAAAGCAGCAAAGGAAGGTTGCTGCTTTCCTCCTTTAATTATATTTAACTGGGTAGTTAGAGTTTTTAGACTAAAAGCTCTAAGTTGTCTGTGCCCCAAGGGGAGATGCTGGAAAACCAATATATTTTTAATGTGATGAAATTATCAGACTTTGATAACTTTGCTTGAAGCCTGTGTCATAAGTCAATTGCTGCTGCTTTTTTGTTCTCCAAGGGATCTTTCTTCCAGAAATGTAACTGTTTATGCAAGTGAGCTACAAAAGTTTTTATTATAAACACAATGTCATTTATAATAAAGTTGCATATCTTATTGATACTTTGTGAGATGTTATGCCTGTATTGCAAAGGTTGAATAATTTTGTCTATATAATATTGCTGTCCTAATTGCACAGCATGGTTTTACTTAGTTTAATGTTGCTGTTTAATATTTTCTTCTTATAGAAGAGATCCATGCCATTTTTGGTATAACATGTTTTAATAAATGTTATCTGTCAACTTTGTAAATGTTGTTTTTTTAATTCTAAGTAAACAAAATGAGTACCTGTTTAGCTCTAATAGTGTTTTGCTATTGCTGTGAAAGATAACAGCTCAATCATAATTTCAGTACATCAGAAAGCAGCCAGTACAATAAAAAGTGTCATTACATATTATGGTAAATAAAAGTACAGCTAGTAATGCATCTCTATTGACACCAAGTTTACCTGCTAATTTTGTCTAATAAGTTTTTCTTCTGAATACACTTCAGGTTGATGAACATGTAAACTATATAACTGAGGGCCCTATGCCTGCTTAACCAATATAAGCCATGTTAATTCTTTCCACCTCCCCTCCCCCCACCCAACTTGCATTAGAAAGGCCACTGTATACCACATCTGGGCTTAGCAGTGGGAGAGCTAGGGATCTAGTCTTAAACTACTTGACTGTCAATGTCACAAATCAGAGAAACAGTACAAGTGACTAACACCTGTAGCAAGAAAAGTGTTCATATTTTAACAGCTTTTGTCTTGAAGACTGGCAAGTCAGTGAATAGAATTGCTGTAGGATTCAATCTTGTTGCCACCATTAACTATGCCTGCACGTCAAGAGGCAAACAGAACCCTTTACATTTTATTGGTTGATATAGGTAGTGGCATTTATAAGGCCCCAGCTGCTATTGTACATGAGCATTAAGATAAATGGGCCACATCTTAATGGAGATCAGCACATATACCATTGGCAGATCTTAAACCCTTTGGAACACTTAATTCTGTGGTCTGTGTTATATACAGGAGGTCGGAGTAGATCTAATGGTTCCTCACAGTGCACCTTCACCGTTTTTCAAATAGACAAACAGCATGCCATAACTAGTTGTTCAGATCCTAGCATCTGTTCTGCTGTAAGAAACTTGATTTCTAGTGTGCCACAATTACTTAATCACTAGGCCTTAGGAAAGAAATTGCAGTTTGAAGGGGAGAGACGGTTGCAGGTTGACTTCACCCTAGTGTTCCTAAATATATGTTTAATTTTATATAAAAGAGGTTTCTATTAAATAGACTTCCTCATAAGCTAATTGAGACCAATGTTGAATTTACTTTTAACTTGTTCCAAGATGTCTATTAAAACTAGTCTCTCTAGATGTGTATGGTTGTACCATCTTGTAGGTAGATATTTCTAAAATCACATAACCAAACACCTTCATTTACAGATGATCTTTAAAACAAAAAAAAAATTAGTATTATGGAGGTTTTCAATTCTCTTAATATTCCTGTTTGTATTTCACAATCTACCTTAACTGTATCGTACTGTATCCACCTAGTTTAAGTAGTGTCAATTCTTCTCTTCATACAAGCATAACTACCACTAATTCTATTCAAAATCAACTTTAGGAATAGAACAGATGCTCAGTCTGCAAACATATGAAAAGGGACACTGCTGTCATTGATACTACCAGCTATAAAAGGAAATGTGCTATGTGAATTCACTGGGCTTGCAGCCTCCAGTATGTAATTCAGTGCCACCAAAATCTGCTGTAAGATGGAATTATTTACCTATAAAAAGGTGTTTTACTTAGTCAGTAGTTAGCAATGATGGGTTGCAATACATCCTGCACATGTGACCAACACAAACAACAACCATACCTGTTTCTGGTGTAGGGCTTTGCCCTTGCATTCAGGAACCTACATTGCCTAGAAAGCAGCATATACTATGGTAAACGTCTCTGAAAATGTTAACAATTTAAGTGACGGGAGCAGAATATAATTTTATTGAATTGAGTTTAAGTGCTTTTTAGCAGTCTCCTGTTACAGGATTTTTTCACATTTTGTGCACCAGCATTGGTTATAAAAGCCTATTGGACAGAAGGCAATCCTTGTTTATGTAAGGAAAGGGGGTACAGTAGTAAGTAAAGGGCAAGTTCCTGTACCAGTCCTACTGGTGATAAGTGGGGCATTGATTACCATCACAATGGGAGGAATGGTTAAGAGTTGTTTTGGAGAGAAAGAAGGATATGTAGAAAGAAAGAATGAGATGAGTGAAAGGAACAGGGAAGAATAAAAGGCAGCAGGGAAGAGGAATATTTTAATGGCCCTTGGCTTGATTAGAGCTGGTAGTACGATGAAGGGCTATCCCTTGGAAGTGCCTTGCATTTCATTCCTGTGATCTACTGAGTAGCCCTAAATGGAGAACCTAAAAATGCACAGACCAACTGCCAGTGTGGTCTCAAACTTGGCTTAGTTTAGACTTAACATGTATAACAATGCCTCATTGTGGCAAGCGTTTCTAAATATGTATGGGGGGGCTGAGTGACTATCCCAAGGTTCTCAAATACTGAAGTAAGTAGTGTTCTCTTGTCTTTTTTCATTGTTAATGCACCCCACAAACTGGAGGAGTGCAAATACAGATCATGTTTGAGTATACAAGTGCAGCTTTCTATAATTCAAATTATTTTTGTGACTGAAAGACAGTAATTTCACACTGCAGTTGTAAGGAATGGAATTTCATCTCTCCTCCTCCTGCATCCAAATGTAGGTATTTCTATTGAAAACATATCATTTACCCAGCTTCAATCCATTTGGCCTTCGTTCAGCTATCAAAACTGACATTTGTTGCTCCAGATCAGGAAGAATTTTTGATTTCCAAGCAAAGACTGACCTGCTTTAAACTGAACTAGGTCCATTCAGCTAATCCCTAGGAAAACAAAACAAAAAAAAAAAAACCCAACAACCAATATTCACACACAGTTTCTTTTTTATGCTTAGCAACTTTTCTTTAATACAGTGTGACATACAGCAGTTCATTCAACTTTATTTTTGCACCTGCTAAATATAATCTAGACATTCTTACATATACTAATAACTGTTTAGGGTTTTAGTTTTGTGACTTTTTAATATCAGTGGAAGTTACAGACCCAAACACAATTTGTGCCTCTAAATTATTTCTGATTAGTATTACATATTTATATTGCAATAGTGCAGGTTGGCCCCTAATGAACTGTGTGTTTATACAAATAATAGGAAGTCAAGGCTGGTCCCTACCTCCAAAGGGTTTACCTTCTCAGAAGACCTGCAACATTTGAAGGGCAGGGTTCAAGAGAGAAAAATATACGCCTTATAACATTTGCTATTTTGTTTTTATAAATACATAAAATAAGAATCAACTATCATCTCCTTAATCTGGCCATTGTTAATTTGCTAATTGCTGGTCTTTGAATCATCAAGTTTAAGGCCAGAATGGACCACTAGATTTTCTAGTTCAGTGTCTCAAGTCTGATCTGTCTTGTATACCCCCAAGTTTCACCTCCTTTAAAAACTACTTACTTACAAAGTAGACATAAAAATACAAAAGTGTCACAGCACACTATTATGGAAAAATTGCTTACTTCCTCATTTTTACCATATAATTATAAAATAAATCAATTGGAATATAAATATTGTAGACTCATAGACTAAGGTCAGAAGGGACCATTATGATCATCTAGTCTGACCACCTGCACAATGCAGGCCACAGAATCTCACCCACCCACTCCTGTAACAAAACCCTAATCTATGTCTGAGTTATTGAAGTCCTCAAATCGTGGTTTAAAGACCTCAAGGTGCAGAGAATCCTCCAGCAAGTGACCCGTGCCCCATACTGCAGAGGAAGGCGAAAAACCTCCAGGGCCTCTGCCAATCTGCCCTGGAGGAAAATTCCTTCCCAACCAATATTGGCAATAAGATATAAACCCTGAGTACATGTGCTAATGACTACCAGCCGACAACCAGGAATGATTCTTCTGTTAGGAACAAGATCCCACCCATTAATCCTATCGGCATAGACCATATTAGGCATATTTAACCTGTAATAATCAAAGATCCTTAATTGCAAAAAGTTATGTTAGGCTATCCACATACCATCTTTCTCCATAAAATTATCAACTAGTCTTGAAGCCAGATTGATCTTGCTTTCCACTTACTCCCCTTGGAAGGCTGTTCCAGAACTTCACTCCTCTAATGATTAGAAACCTTTGTCTAATTTCAAGTTTAAACTTCCTAGTGTCCAGTGTATATGTACTTCCATTTCAGTGCATAGTACATAGAGTAGTATAAACAAGTCATTGTCTACATGAAATTTTAGTTTGAACTGGCTTCGCTAGTGATTTTATGTAGCCTCTTGTAAAATTAAGCAAATCTCTAGATGAGTTGATGTGTCTTCTGGAAGACCTCTACGTACCCCCAGGGGCACCCGTACCACTGGTTGAGAGCCACTGATTTAGTCTTAACTGTACATTACAAGCCACTGCCACCATCACATCCATGCACTTAATGGAAGAATTTGAATGAGGAATGGACAGTGGCTTTATGAATTAGTTCAGGCAGGGCGTTCCATGTGTAAAGGGGAATATGGTTAAAAAAATTGTTTTTGAGAGAAGTCTCTCCCCTTCCCCCTTTGAATTTTCAGACTCATTATTAGGTAATTTTACTCTACTTACTAAGTATGTGTCATCTTTGTTTTAAGTAAAGGAAGTTTAATAGTGTATGTACAATTAACAGTAAGAAAGCAAAAGACTGTTAATCTACTGCAGTTTATACAAAAATTGATAGAGCCCTGCATGGACTCAAAATTGGTATCTGCATGCAATCCGCAAAAATGATCCACAGATATCAGGGCTCTAAAAATTGATACAAAGCGTAAGAAGTTTCTTTAGAAACTATTTCATGCTGCTCCATATAAATTGATAGGGTCCAGTACTGCCAATAGAAATCTCCATTGCTGCTTTGCTTTGGTGGGCTTCCCCACATAAACTATTGAAGTTAATGTGAATCCATGGCAAAACTTCCACTGATGGTATTAAGATCAAGATTTAGTCCTGTGTGAAAAGAGACAGATTCCCCAGGGCCTAAAAAGGGGATGCTGTTTTGATATTTCCACAACAAGGAGCTTTAAAAACTGAATAGCTTTAACCTAGCTGCCCCTTATTCCCTCATTTCCAATCATCTAGGATCTATTTGAATTACTACTAAGCTCTGAAGTTCATTTATCTAAATAAAAACCATCCTAAAGCTGAGGAACTGGAAAGCCCCTTTCCTATATGGATGTTTGTTGAGCAAATCTGGATGTAGATACTGATCAAATAGTAAGAAGTTCTCAACCACATCATGAAAATCACCATGAGAATCCTGTATGTCCAGATGTTTCTGTAGCTGGCCTTTCCTGACCTCAGATTGAATTGATTTAGCTGCTATGTTTTTAAATATGAATTTTCCTGTTTTTGTGCCTGCTAAATCTAAGCAGCATGAAGTAGCTATGGACTCCATGACAAGAAGTTCAGCTATCAATGCATTGAGAATTATTTTGGTACCTACTACATGGTTTAGATCAGAAAATTATCTCTATAGTTCATAGCTTTTAAAACCGTGGAATTTCTGATACTGCATGGAACACAACATTATTGCACCGGTTCTGAAGGGAAACATAATATTTTATTGCAACTTTCAGAAAGATTATACAGAGACCACAATGTAAATACCTTCAGAATTGCTTATTGCTAAGTACACAGTTAGCTGTAATGAGATCTGATCTTTCTAACAGGTTGTCCCCAGAGAAATCAAAGTCAGCAAAGGTTTATGATTATAAGACTCTGATGCTGGAACCTGAATAGATCATTTAATAACACTGGACTCGATACACAGTGAATTTCAGTTATAAGTGTTTACTTCAATAAACACTCTCACACACACAAACCCCTTAAGTAATATTAACGTTATAAGACAAACTGAAAAATGCTAACAAACTAGACATCTTTTGTCAGGGTTGGATATCTTTGTAATAGGTATGTCCTACTGCAACCTCAACCAAGTCATTGAGTTAGATTCAGGGATCACTGGATGAAATTCTATGACCAGCATTATGCAGGTCAGCCTAGATGCTCATTAAGGTCATTCTGACCTTAATATCTGTGGAAAAACAGAATATTAATATTCGACACCATCCTTAGCACATACCATTATGTCTATACATTACAGCCAGTGGTGGTTCAGCCTTTTATGGGCCTTGGACCACACTGAAGAGATACAAAATTAAGTAAAATAAATATACCTTCAGTCTATTTTTATATACCATTCCTAGCTGTAAAATGGGCCATAAGCTATACAAGCTGTAAAACTGAAAACCAAGATAACCCCCATAGGAGAAAAGACAAAAACACCAGTAGTGAGGGAAGATAGCTCAGTGGTTTGACTGTTAGCCTGCTAAACATAAGGTTGTGAGTTCAATCCTTGAGGGGGCCACTTAGGGATCTGGGGCAAAAATCAGTACTTGGTCCTGCTAGTGAAGGCAGGGGGCTGAACTCAATGACCTTTCAAGGTCCCTTCCAGTTCTAGGAGATAGGTATATCTCCAATTTAAAAAAAAAAACTCAAAAAGACAGACCCTTGTTTCTAATTTCACTATCCAGAAAGCCATAGGACTGGAAAAGAGAGATGGGAACATACTTAACTCACCATATGCTTTCAGTCTGAGACTCAGGCTACAGAAAGAAGTTTTCAACTGCCTCCAAAATCTCAAGATTTATGGTTGGACCATACATACTTACAATCATAAAAATGAACTGCAATAATGAGGAGTTGGATCCTTCTTAGGCAGACTACAAAGCAGACAGACATTCTTAAATTCTAGTATTACATGTATTTATGTGAAGACAGAGATTACTATTCTCAATTAATAAACTCAATTTATTCTCAATTTTGTGTCAATTATCTTTCTCTTCCCCAAACAACTGAAACATAGGATGTCAGGGTTCCCTCCCCACTCTGAACTCTGGGGTACAGATGTAAGGACACACCTGAAAGTCCCCCCACTAAGTTTATATTCCACCAGCTTAGGTTAAAAGCTTCCCCCAGGCACAAATTTATTTCCTTGTCTTTGAACAGTATTGAGGCCACTACCAAGTGATTATACAGACATTCAGGGAAGGGCCACTTGGAGCCCTATTCATCCCAAAATATCCAGCCCCCCCCAGCCCCTTCACCCACTTTCCTGGGTGGGGAGGGAGGGGCTTGAGTTTAATATACCAACCAATAGGTTAACAAAGTGAGCACAGACCAAATCCCTGGTTTTTAGGACACTGAAAATCAATCAGGTTCTTAAAAGAAGAATTTTATTTGGAAAAAAAAAAGTAAAAGAATCACACCTGCAAAATCAGGATGAAAGATAACTTTACAGGGTAAATAAAAAGATTTACAACACAGAGGATTCCCCTCTAGGCTCAATTTCAAAGTTACAAAAACAGGAATAAACCCCCCTCTTATCATAGGGAAAATTCATAAGCTAAAACAAAAGATAATCTAACACCTTTCCTTGCTGTTACTTACAATTCTGTAATTTTTAGATGTATCAGTTCAGGGTCTTTTTAGGAGCTGGGTTACCTGCTTAGCCCTTGTCTACACTTGCAAGTTGCAGCGCTGGTGAGGGGGTTACAGCGCTGCAACTTAGCAGGTGTCTACACTTAAAAGCTCAGCCAGC
>NC_133792.1:25972182-26014325 GCF_003597395.2 Chelonoidis abingdonii
GCCTCGTTATTTAGCCCTGCTCTTTCGCTGCATTCGCCACGGCCCGTTTGACTCGGAGGCCCATTCGCGTCATGAGGTTTCCCTTCCTTCACCTATTGATGGACGTATGCTAGCGACGCGGTTATCATCGCTGGATGCTGCTTTCACTGTGTGCTTCGTAGAGATTCTCCATCTGGCTTCCCACGCCAAAAGCCCTCCACATCTCTGCATCTGGTCGCCTGTAGTTTGACCGGGTCCGTTTGCTCTGTCACGGGCTGTCTGTATATGGTTTATGAGCGCGTCAGGCATTCCTGCGTAAGCGGGCGTCTCCCAGGCCATATGGGTCTTTCGCTCTTGTCCCAGTTGTGAGCTTCGGTCTGACGGACAAATAAGTCACCTGCCTGCCGGCTTCATGAACAGCCCTATCGAGCTTCTGTCTTGCAGCTTTCCCCCATCTGTGTCATTGTTCAGTGAACGATGCCCATGGTGATCCACAGCGCTTGTTGAGACATTGAGAAATACCCCTTCGTTAATCTTTGTACTCGGTTGCAGTTTGGGGTGTGCCAGGTAGTTATCGTTCCCTCATTGCCCCTCGCCCGGTAGGGGGAACCCATTGGGCAAGCATCGCAGGTCGCTGTGCCCTTATCCCCAGCTGCGGTTCGTGATCCTGAAGGACGGTTAATGGCCCGCAAACTTGTTCCTCACCACTTCGGGCGCCTTGTCCCCGTCTGGCCTATGGTTTCGCCGACTGGTGGGTAGCTGTCTGGAAGTGCCCTCCAACTGGCATGCATTGCCGCTTCTCACTACGGGCAGCCTCGTCTCGTGTCTGTGCGCCACCCAGGGTTGGCGACTGCTTCGCACTGTCCCGAGGCAGTGGCTTTTTCGCTCTGTTCGTGCCCTGCGCCTCGTCACCCGATGGCAGCGATGTGCGTACCAGCCATGCCGTCTTGTTTCCAGCCAAAGTCTTTCCGTTCGAGTGTCCTTTTGCCAAGCATTTATTCGCGGTGTCAGCAGCTCATTTCATCTCTAGCTCTCTTCACTGGGGAGCTATAGGTAGATTCAACTGCCAGATGGATGTGCTTGTTGGAACATTCATTCGCAACTCCTGCACTCGGCGCATCGCTTCCTGAATCACACGCGGCACTCCATGCACCCTATGGTGATAAGGAGCGTAACTCACCACGGTCGTTGGAAAGGACCGGGGACCGCACCTCCGTCCCTTCCCACAACCAGCGCAAATTGGACGAGGTGCTCTGTGGGATAGCTGCCCACAATGCACCACTCACAACAGCGCTGCAACTGGTGCAAGTGTGGACACACTGCAGCGCTGGTCGCTGTCAGTGTGGACACACTGCAGCGCTGGCCGTACACAGCTGTACGACCACAGCTGTAACGACCAGCGCTGCAAAACTGTAAGTGTAGACAAGCCCTTAGTCTCTCTCTTTGTCCCGAGAGGGAACCAACAAACAGAGCACAAACACCACCTCCCTCCAGGTTTGAAAGTATCTTCTTTCCCCCACTGGTCCTTCTGGTCAGGTGCCAGCTAGGTTAATTGAACTGACTAACCCCTTACAGGTAAATGATTCTGTACCTCTGGCCAGGAAGGATTTGTTATTGCATACATAAAGGTTGTTACCCTTCCCTTTATATTTATGACATAGGGGATGAAGTATCATCCAAGAGGAAAATGTCTAGATTGTATAGGTTTCAGAGTTGTAGCCATAGCCAGAGTGGTAATCTGTATCAGCAAAAACAATGAGGGAGTCCTTGTGGCACCTCAGAAACTAACAAATTTATTTGGGCATTATTTATTTATTTGTGCCCAAATAAATGTGTTAGTCTCTTAAGGTGCCACAAGAACTCCTTGTTGTTTTTCTAAGTTGTATAATTTTTCACTGTAGGCAACAATGGAGAGCAGGTTACTTGTGGGGGAAAGAGATTGAGGTTCAAAGGGAAGAAAAGCAGGAGGAGAGACATTGGGGAGAAAAAGAAAGGCAGGAAATTTGTATTTATGGGAATTCCACAAGCAGATCAAGGTCACTATGTAGCCCAGGTGCTGAAAACAGGGAAATTGTGAGAGAAGCCATTCTATTCCACTACCAGACAACTGGTATTCACAACAGCTTGAATCAACAGCCAAGTGCCAGGGAAAATAATACTTGGCTAGAGGGAATTATTGCTATGTTTCAGTGAAGAGAAAGGGTTTGAGATGTTTTGAATGCAGCAGAGACACCAACTAACTTAACTCATTCAAGAACTTAATGATGAAATTTTGCCCCATATGAATTCCCTCTAGGTATGCTAGGGTATATCCTGCCTTGTCTCCTCTCTATCACCACACCCACTAAATCTGAGTGAGTAATCTAAGTCAGAATTAGACTGTAGATCAAAGGTGTCAAAACTTGAAAGTTTCTAGCCCTCTTGCCTGAGAAGAAAACCTAAAAGCAAAGTTAGTATAAGTTGGAGCAATGCCATCTGTAGACATTCTGAGGGCTCTGTAAGGTGTGGACTCCTCCCCCCTTAATATAATTAGTTCATGAATTCTAATTCCTAATGATTTCACTTAATATCTCAGTAATAACAATTTTTTTTAGTATTGTATTAGGTAGCTTGGAGAACAGGGTGGGACTGGACCCCCCAGATGGAACTGCCAGTTACTGCAGTGAAGGAAATGCAGGGAAAAACAGTGGAAATGCACAAAGACTGAGAAGATGGAGGGACAAAGAATGGAGAAGGGAGAAAACATGGCAAAAGTAACAGTGGTCTTAAAGGACAGCACATTTTCTCAGTTTAGTGATGCTGAATATGACTGAACAAAATATAATGAAAATAATTAAGTTTAGGCATTACATAAAGGTTATAATCCACCTTTGATTGTGCAAACCTGCGAATGCCATGTTAGCTGCATCTCCCAGAGAGCGTGCAGTTCTACATTTATGCCCAGGCACATAGCCCATAATAAACAAGTAATTTTTGGACATTCCCAAAAATGAATTTGATACCCCTCCTCATAAGGAGATCTTCTAATTTTCAGAAGTAAATGCTTACAATGTAATAGCAAATTGTAACCCATCTGTCTCATTGGATTTTCATATTCATAGATTCCAAGGCCAGAAGGTTGGATCATCTAGTGTGACCTCCAGTAAAACTTGAGCCATAGAACTTCCCCCCAAAAAATTCTTAAAGCACATATTTTAGAAAAATATCCAATCTTGATTTATAAATTGTCAATGATGGCTAACCTGCCACTAGCTCAGCTAGTTAGCACAGCATGCTAATAATGCCAAGGTTATGGGTTCATGCCCCGTACTGGCTACTCTTTGTGCTAGATGGAGAGGATGGCTTCTGCTCTTTTATTTGATTTAGCTGGGAATTGGTCCTGCTTTGAGCAGAGGGTTGGACTACATGACCTCCTGAAGTCCCTCCCAACCCTGATATTCTATGATTCTATGACCCTTGGTAAAGTGTTCCAATGATTAATTACTCTCACTGTCAAGAATCTACATCTTATTTCCAGTCTGAATTTCTCTAGCTTAAACTTCCAGCCATTGGATCATATTAGACCTTTCTATGCTACACTGAAGAGCCCATTATTAAATATTCTTTCTCCAATAGCCTTCTCCATAACCTTCTTTCTTCTTAGCCTTTTGTTGTTGTTTTGTTTTTTGTTTTTTTCTTAAGCTAAATAGATCGAGCTCTTTGGGTACGTCTACAAAACAATTAAACACTTGCAGCTGGCCTGGGTCAGCTGATTCAGGCTCACAAGGCTCAGGCTGCAGAGCTGTAAAATTACTGTGTCAATGTTTGAGTTCATGCTGGAGCCCTGCACGAGGACCCCCAAATCTTTTTCAGAGTCACTGCTTCCCAGGGGAGTGTCCTTCGTTCTGCATGTATGGCTTACGTTCTTTGTTCCTAGATGCATACATTTATATTTAGCTGGATTAAAACACTTATTATTTGCCTGCATCCAGTCTACCAAGTGATCCAGATTGCTCTGAATCAGTGACCTGCCTCTTCATTATTCACCACTCCCCCAGCTTTTGTGTCATATTTTCTTCTAGTTCATTAATAAAAATAATATCAAATAGTGTAGACTGTAAGAAAACTGCAGGAAAAGTGCAGAGAGAAGCATATAACACTGTACATGGCTTTTATAGATTTAACAAAAGCCTGTGACACGGATAGTCGATTAGGGCTTTACATTGTTCTGAAGAAGCTTGGTTGTCCACCTATACTGCTAAACCTTGTGAAATCCTTACCTGATGTCTTGAAGGCAACTGTACGGTATGAAAACCAAGAGTCTGACTTGTTTAACGTAAATGGAATGAAGCAGGGTTGCGTACTGGCTCTTACATTGTTTAATATTTACTTCTCATTCCTGTTTCAACATGTATTCTTTTCGGATTTGGAAGCCGTTCCACACCCCTAATCATTTTTGTTGACCTCTTCTGAACCTTTTCAAATTCTGATATATCTTTTTTGGGATGGGGCGACCACATCTGCACACAGTATTCAAGATGTGGGCGTACCATGGATTTATATAGAAGCAATATAATATTTTCTGTCTTATTATCTACCCCTTTCTTAATGATTCCCAACATTGTTTGCTTTTTTTGGCTACTGTTGCATATTGAGTTGATGTTTTTAGAGAACTATCCACAAAATCTCTTTCTTAAGTGGTAACAGCTAATTTAGACCCCATCATTTTATATGTATAGTTGGGATTATGTTTTCCAATGTGCATTACTTTGCATTTATCAACATTGAATTTCATCGGTCATTTTGTTGCCCAGTCACCCAGTTTGGAGAGATCCTTTGTAGCTCTTCACAGTCTGCCTGGGACTTAACTATCTTGAGTTTTTGTAGTTTTGTATCATCTGCAAATTTTGCCACCTCACTGTTTACCCCTTTTTCCAGATCATTTATGAATATGTTGAATAGGACTGGTCCCAGTACAGAGACCCCTGGGGGACACCACTATTTACCTCTCTCCATTCTGAAAACTGACCATTTATTCCTACCTTTGTTTCCTATCTTTTAACCAGTTACCAATCCATGAGAGGACCCTTCCCTCTTATCCCATGACACCATGTTCTATATGGTCCCAGTTTAGATCAATAACATCACAAAGGCCTTCTGAAAATCTAAGTACACTATATCCATTGGATCCCCCTTGTCCACATGGTTGTTGACCCCCTCAAAGAATTCTAGTAGATTGGTGAGGCATGATTTCCCTTTACAGAACAAATTATGTTCATCTATGTGTTTGACAATTTTGTTCTTTAGTAGAGTTTCAACCAGTTTGCCTGGTAATGACGTCAGGCTTATCAGCCTGTAATTGCGAGGATCATTTCTGGAGCCCTTTTTAAAAATTGGCATCACATTAGCTATCCTCCAGTCATTTGGTACAGAAACTGATTTAAATGATAGGGTACAGATTACAGTTAGCAGTTCTGCAATTTCACATTTGGGTTCCTTCAGAACTCTTGGGTGAATACCATCTGGTCCTGGTGATTTATTACTGTTTAGTTTATCAATTTGTTACAAAACCTCCTCTCATGACACCTGACATCTCAATCTGGGATAGTTCCTGAGATTTGTCACCTAAGATGAATGGCTTAGGTTTGGGAATGTCCCTCACATCCTCAGGCATAAAGATCAGTGCAAAGAATTCAATTAGTTTCTCCACAATGGCCTTATTGTCCTTGAGTGTTCCTTTAGCATCTCGATCGTCCAATGTCCCCACTGGTTGTTCAGAAGGCTTCCTGCTTCTGATGTAGTTAAAAAAAATTGCTATTATTTTTTGAGTCTTTGGCTAGTTGTTCTTCAAATTATATTTTGGACTTCCTAATTATATTTTTACACTTCATTTGCCAAAGTTTATGCTCCTTTCTATTTTCCTCATTAGAATTCAACTTTCACTTTTTAAAGAATGCCTTTTTGCCTCTCACTGCATCTTTTACTTGATTGTTTAGCCATGGTGGCGATTTTTTGGTTCTCTTACTATGTTTTTTAATTTGGGGTATACATTTAGATTGAGCCTCTATTATGGTGTCTTTAAAAAGTTTCCACGCAGCTTGCAGGGATTTCACTTTTGGCGCTGTACCTTTTAATTTCTGTTTAACTAACTTCCTCCTTTTTTGTAGTTCCCCTTTCTGAAATTAAATGTTACAGTATTGAGCTGCTGTGGTGTTTTCCCTGCCACAGGGATGTTAGATCTCGTGCTCCATTTAGGACTAAATCAAGAATTGCATCTCCTCTTGAGGGTTCCAGGACAAGCTGCTCCAAGAAGCAGTCATTTAAGGTGTCAAGAAACTTTATCTCTGCATCCCGTCCTGAGGCGACATGTACCCAGTTCATATGGTGATAGTTGAAATCCCCCATTATTACTGAGGTTTTTTTATTTTAATAGCCTCTTTAATCTCCCTGAGCATTTCACAATCACTATCACCATCCTGTTCAGGTAGTCGGTAGTATATCTCTACTGCTATATTCTTATTATTTGAGCATGGAATTACTATCCATAGAGATTCTATGGTACAGTTTGGTTCATTTAAGATTTTTACTTCATTTGATTCTACGCTTTCTTTCACATATAGTGCCACTCCTCCACCAACATGACCTGTTCTGTCCTTCCAATATATTTTGTACCCTGGTATTACTGTGTGTCATTGATTATCCTCATTCCACCACGTTTCTGTGATGCCTGTTATATCAATATCCTCATTAAATACAAGGCATTCTAGTTCACCCATCTTATTATTTAGACTTCTAACATTGGTATATAAAACTTTAAAAACTTGTCACTTTTTAGCTGTCTGCCATTACATGATGTAGTTGAATGGGACTTTTCATTTGACAGTTTCTTATCAGATCCTATCTGTATTTTACCATCTTCCATCCTCTCCTCCTTAATAGGACATAGAGAATCTCCATTAATAGATCCTCCTCTAAGGGATGTCTCTGTCTGAACCACGGGCTCCTCCTGTCAGCTCTTCCCCCAGCCCTTAGTTTAAAAACTGCTCTATGACCATAATTTTAAGTGCCAGCAATCTGGTTCCATTTTGGTTTAGGTGGAGCCCATCCTTCCTGTACAGGTTCCCCCTGTCCCCAAAGTTTCCCCAGTTCCTAATAAATCTAAACCCCTCTTCCTTACACCATCTTCTCATCTACGTATTGAGACCCTGCAGTTCTGCCTAACTGGCCCTGCGTATGGAACTGGAAGCATTTCAGAGAATGATACCATGGAGATCCTGGATTTCAATCTCTTACCTACCAGCCTAAATTTGGCCTCCAAGACATCTCTCCTATCCTTCCTTATGTCATTGGTACTTACATGTACCACGACCATTGACTCCTCCCCAGCAATACAGATAAGTCTATCTAGATGTTTTGAGAGAGCCACAAATTTCACGCTAGGCAAGCAGCTCACAATGCAGTTCTCCCGGTCGTCGCACACCCAGGTATTTATAAAAGCAGCAAAGAGTCCTGTGGCACCTTATAGACTAACAGACGTATTGGAGCATGAGCTTTCGTGGGTGAATACCTACTTCGTCGGATGCATCCGAAAGCTCATGCTCCAATACGTCTGTTAGTCTGTAAGGTGCCACAGGACTCTTTGCTGATTTAGCAGATCCAGACTAACATGGCTACCCCTCTGATACCAGATATCTATGTTTCTGTTGATCGAATCCCCCATAACTATTACCTCTCTCTTCCTAATAACTGGAGTTCCCTCCCCTGGAGAGGTATCCTCAGTGCAAGAGAATATCACACCACTATCTGGAAGGAGCATCCCAACTATGGGATTGTTTCCCTCTGCTCCAGTTGGATGTTCTCCTTCCCTGAGACTTTCATCCTCCTCACCAGCACAGAGGCTGTCAGACCAGGGGTGGGACCATTCTACTGGGTCTCAGAAAGTCTCCTCTATGTACCTCTCTGTCTACCTTAGCTCCTTCAGTTCAGCCACTCTGGTTTCCAAAGTCCGTACGTGGTCTCTGAGGGCCAGGAGCTCCTTGCATCAAATGTCCACATACACCATCTGCCCATAGGGCAGGTAATCATACATGCTACATTGGGTGCAATAAACTGGATAGTCCCCACTCTGTTGTTATTTCCAACAATAATAATCCTAAATGTCTAATATTTGTCTCTGTTCCACCTTTGAGCATGGGCAGGTAGAAAGCAAACATGTTAGTAGAGGACATGTACTTCTACTGTGAATAATTTTCTATCCATCCCACTGTTGCATGAATCATGAGAAATAAAAAGAACAAAACGGGGCAGCCTGCATTGATTTGTTGTACTTCACACAACTTTCTCAAATGATCAGAATGGGTGAAAGCCTGCCCTTCCCTTCCGTTCCCTACATGATGCTCAGACTAACTGTGAGGTGAGGTTTAAATTGAGGAGATCACTGCCCCTTAACTTGGGTGAGAGAGATCCCCAAAAGTGGGACCCAACCAGAATTAAAAGAAGCCGGGAATAGCATTGTGCTCATTTTATTTTTAAGGGGAATAAGCTCTCCGAAAGTGAACTTCATTAATACACGTGCACATTAGCTCTCCTGACAAAGGCCTTAAAATGTGATCTCTAACTGAAAATTAGGTTGGGCTCTCTCTGGAGTTGGCCACCACTACCTCAAGTGTCAGCCAGAGGAAACTGATCAAAACAACCTGTAAGGTTAAATATAGCTCCCACCTGAGTTTGTCAGTGCACTAAACCAGGGAAGGTTGCTACTTTATGACAGTTTTAGTTGGGGCTTGGTTGGCTGCAAATGGACTCTTAAGGGTATGTATGCACTACAGGATTATTCTGATTTTACAGAAACCGATTTTTGGAAACAGATGGTATAAGGTCGAGTGCACGCGGCCACACTAAACACATTAATTCGGCAGTGTGCGTCCATGTACCGAGGCTAGCGTCGATTTCTGGAGCGTTGCACTGAGGGTAGCTATGCCATAGCTATCCCATAGTTCCAGCAGTCTCCCCTGCCCATTGGAATTCTGGGTTGAGATACCAATGCATGATGGTGCAAAAACAGTGTCGTGGATGATTCTGGGTAAATGTTGTCAGACAATCCTTCCTGCATGAAAGCAACGGCAGACAATCATTTCGCGCCCTTTTCCCTGGATTGCCCTGGCAGACACCATAGCACAGCAACCATGGAGCCCATTCAGCATTTTTTCATTGTCACCGTATGTCTCCTGGATGTTGCTAACAGCCGCGGTACTGCAGCACTACACAGCAGCGTCCCCTTGCCTTTTGCAAGTTAGCAAAGATGGTTACCAGCTCTACTGTACCATCTGCTGCTTTGCAAGTTGACAATGACAGTTACCAGTCATGCTGTACTGTCTGCTGCTGTCATGGGTGCTCCTGACCAGTCTCGGTGAGGTTGGCTGGGGGCTCATGGACAAAAATGGGAATGAGTCCCCAGATCATTCTCTTCTTTAAGTTTTGTCTAAAGGGAGAGTCAGTCCTGCCTCGAATATCAGGCAAGCCTAATAAAGAACCAGAGAGGCAAACGGCTGCTCCAGGTCAGAGCCCCAGACATCCCGCAGAAGTGATGAGGTGCATGCCATTCTAGGGGGTGCCCCTGCAACAACGCTACCTGTTGCTTCCCTCCTCCCTCACCCCTCCTGGGCTACCGTGGCAGTTATCCCCCCATTTGTGTGATGAAATAATAAAGAATGCACGAATAAGAAACAACACTGACTTTATTGCCTCTGCAAGCAGAGATCAAAGGGCGGGGGCAGCCTCCAGTTGCTTCGATATTCCAGGCAGGACTGAATCTCCAGGAGACAAAACTTAAAAGAAGAGAATGACTGGGAGTCATTCCCATTTTTGCCCAGGTGCCGCTGGCCGACCTCACCAAGGCCAGCCAGGAACACTCATGGGATGACGATGATGGATACCAGTCCCCCTGTATAGTCTGCCGTCTGCAAGGGAAGGGGTTGCTGCTGTGTAGCGCTGCAGCTGCCAGCAGCAGCCAGTAAACATGGTGACATTGAAAAAAGGTGAGAAATGATTTTTTTCCCTTTGGTTTCACGGGGGGGGGGCTGACACATATAGCCTGAACCACCTCTGACAATGTTTTTGACCCTTCAAGCTTTAGGAGCTCAGCCAAGAATTCAAATGGTTTTCAGAGAGTGTGGGAACTGTAGGATAGCTACAGCTGTCAGTTGCCCCTCCCTTCATAGATTATTAGGGACCTCAGGAGATCATCTAGTCTAACCCCCTGCACACAGCAGGACCAATCCCCAACTAAATCCCCAAATGATCCCCTCAAGGATTGAGCTCACAACCCTGGGTTTAGTAGGCTAAGGCTCAAACCACTGAGCTATCCCTTCCCCCCTTTCAAGCTAAACAAGGATCTTATTAATCAAAAGACCAAAAAAACCACCATCAGTTGGAGATTGATTTTGAAGGAAGTGGGAAAGATGGCAGAGACCCCCAAATAGAAAGAGAAAAATATAAGGGCGTGCAAGTAGAGGCAAAATAAAGGAATCAAAGTGAAAACAAGTCAGGAGGACATACACCATGACCTATTGTAGGAAAGAAAAGGGGGGGGGGGGGAAGAGTGAAACCAGATAGGAATGGAAGTTACAACAAAAATTAGAGATGTAGTAAGCCACATTTGTAAATTTAAGGTAATTGCCACATTGTCAGTCAAAGCGCACTACTATTTAATTTCTTTAAAACTGCTGGTGAAGTGGTGGGTCAAGTATTCTTCACCCCAGCTACCAAGCTCAAGTCCTCAGGCTAGTGAGTGTCAGATAAATGTTTCAAGGTCTACAAATTTTCAAGGTCTACAAGGTCTAGTTTTATTAAAACTATATTAAAATTAAAAATAAAAGGGAATGCTGAACTACTAATTTCACATGCAACTTGATTCCCCACTTATAAATGGCCAGGGCTGTAAGAGTCAATGAGAAACTGAAAGGCGATGCATTCCCCTGGGATATGGTTAGTAACAGCTGAGGGATATAGCTAGAAGACATCAACAGACTTTAGCCTGTAAAATAAAGTTTGCCTGCACAGTTGCTGCAGGCATAAATACAGAAGTGTTAGTTATCTATCTCTACTCTTCACAAATGTCCCAAACATGCTATAAAAATGTAGTTATATAGAATTAATTCCACAAGAGAAAGGATTTTTCCTCAAGCTTTCTATCATTGCTGAAAAGATATAGAGGAGCTGGCAATCAACTGGGGGCTGGAGGGAAAGCACAGCAAAAGTCTGCCTTAAATACAATTCTTTACTGATGAATTTTAATAAGTCCATTCATGACACAGCCATGAGTTAACTCAAGCAACCTATGGCACAAGTGCCGAAGGCGGCACACGAGCTGATTTTCAGTGGCACTCACACTGCCCAGGTCCTTGCCACCGGTCTGGTGGGCTCTGCATTTGAATTTAATTTTAAATGAAGCTTCTTAAACATTTTAAATACCTTATTTACTTTACATACAACAATAGGTTAGTTATATATTATAGATTTATAGAAAGAGACCTTCTAAAAACATTAAAATGTATTGCTGGCACGCAAAACCTTAAATTAGAGTGAATAAATGAAGACTCGGCACAGCACTTCTGAAAGGTTGCTGACCCGAGTTAACTCATTATGCCAGATGCCAGAGACAGCGACATACTGGCTGAGTATGAGTGTAAGTCATTGCTGTTTAAAGACAGATGCATAATTTTTTCAATCCAATCAACCAATGACAGAATGAGACAAGAAAATGTTGTGGCGTTTGCTACAACTTGTTAAAATGTCAGAAATTAAAAAATGGCTCTTTTCTCTCTTTTTTAAAGTGAGATCCTGTGACTTGCTGAGTATAGAAGGTTATCCTATGATTGCACAGACTTATCTGAGAGCAGCAAATGTAAAGTAATACTCAGTGAGCTGCAGAAGTACACTTTACCAGGGATCAGTTCGTTCATGTAATTATGGATCATTAACACTGAGTCTACATAAAGCCTCATGCACTGCGGCTCAATGATGTTTTGGAGAGAAATGTTGATGCTACTAGAGAACTGTGGTGGTGGGCAAAAGGAAAGACTAGTCATGTGCTAATCACTAACGAGGCATCATCTATTTATGGAGTGTCCATTTCATTCTTTGGCTTTCTGGTATGCTTGTCTCAGCTTCTTAAGTTTCACACAACACTGTGTTGAGTCCCTGTTGTGGCCTCTGTCCATCATAGCCTTGGAGATTTTTTCAAATGTTTTGGCATTTCGTGTATTGGAATGGAGTTCTGATAGAAAAGATGCATCTCCCCATACAGATATCAGATTCAGTATCTCCCGTACGGACCATGCTGGAGCTCTTTTTTGATTCTGGAACTGCATGGTTACCTGTGCTGACCAGTGCTCCATGCCGGGAAAACAGGAAAGGAAATCCAAAAGTTCGGGGGGCTTTTCTTGTATATCTGGCCAGTGCATCTGAGTTCAGACTGCTGTCCAGAGCGGTCACAATGGTGCACTGTGGTACAGCTCCCAGAGGCCAATACCGTTGAATTGCAGTCACACTAACCCTAATCCGAAATGGCAATACCGATTTCAGTGCTACTCCCCTCGTCAGGGAGAAGTACAGATATCGGTATTAAGAGCCCTTATATTGAAATAAAGGGCTTTGTTGTGTGGACAGCATTAATTCAGTTTAACGCTGCTAAATTCAAAATAAACTTGTAGTGTAGACAAGGCCTACTTAAGGGAACTTTTGTACACGCACTTCAGTCTTCTGCTATGGCGGCCAGGTGGTCCCATGAGGTGGGAACACTGCTGAAATCCTCCCTACTGCAGCACGTGCAACACCCAGCGGGCGTATGCAGGAAGCGCCGCCACGTTCTGAAATTAACAGCGGGGCATGGAACAGTTCGGTTTCTTTACGAGCTGAGCCCGCCCGAGCCATGGGCAGCGTTAAGCATCTCCTGGGGGACAAGGCCCTGTGCAGGGACCAGCGTCCGCGCTCGCGGCGCGCAGCGCCGCTACAAGGCCAGTGGTTTCATGCGGACATGGGGGCACCGCCGTGCAGCTGCCGGCTGCGTGAGGGCGGGCGGGCGCGCGGGCCCCTCGGACAGCCGAGCCACCAGGCCCTCACCCCCTTCCGTCTGCGGGTGACCCGGAAGTGCTACTCGGGAAGCACTTCCGGTGCAATTAGCTGTGGGAGCGGGCGGGAAGCGGCCGTGAGAGGGAGCGGGCCGGGCTGGGCACTCGCCATGTGAGAGACCCCGACACTCCCAGGTGAGGAGCCGCTCGCAGCGGGCGCGGGGCCCGAGGGCCTTGGGGCAGGCCGCGTTCCCTCTGCCCCCGGAGCAGTAGCCGCCGCGGCGGGAGCCCAGGCCTCCCAGGCGGGCAGGGTCCCTGTGCAGCTCCTCCCCGGGGCGGAGGGAGGATGGGCGCTGCGTGTTCTCCTCCAGCCCCTCGCAGGGCATTGCTCCCTCGCCTGCGGCCCGCTGCCCAGGGCTGCTTCGGGCGGGGCGGATGGGCAGCATTGCAGGCTCTGGCTTCCCGGTCCTTGGGTGGGCTCGCTGGCTGCTTTGCCCCGTTCCTCTTCGCCTGCCTTGGCACTAGTCCTGCTTGCGGGGAGGGGATTCTGCGCTTCCCGAAATGCAATATGGAAACTGCTGGGCACGGGCAGCTCAGCGAGCACTCAGTTAGTCACTGCCCAGTGAGCTGTGCTCCGGCAGAACCTGACCTCCCGGCTTCCCAGGGAGAGTTCTCGTCTCCTGCATGGAGTGAGCCTGCTCAGAATATTCCAGCATATAATTTAAATTTATGATTTAGTTTCATTTTGGCCTGAAAATTGGGAGGTGGTGAGTTATAAATATTGAAGATTTCTGTAAAGCTAATATTTTCATATAGTGCCCTCTGACTACAATGAGAATTGTTTATACTGCCTGGTGTAGAACTTCTTATGCTTAAGGGTAGACAGACACACAGACTAAACATTTCTTCTGAAGAGTTTAAAACTATAGTTAATTTTTAGTTTAGATAGACCTTTGTTTTTCCCTTTGGGGAAAAAATGTCTAAAGTAGTTTTAAAAACCTTCTGTTATGCATACGTTAGTTTACTGCAGGAACATAGAGAAAAATAAGCTTGCTGAGTTTGGATTTATTTTTAAAGCCCCCTTTCTGCCTCCTCCCTCTGAAATTGGAGACCAATCTGTAATAAAATGAAAACTACTAGATTTTAAAGGTGAGGAAAGGAGGCCAGGACTACTTAGTTAGAAATAGCTACAGTACAACACATTGCAGAGTAGAGAGACATTGTGGCTGACATGGTTGTGGGTGAAAGTGTCAGGATTTGGGCAGCTGCCTGAGATCAGAAAGAGTCCATGCTTTGCCATCCCTTTTCCCCCTTAGTGATAGCAGTAGAATGGCCAGCCTAAAGGTCTTATGGAGACTGTTGAATAGTAACAATAAAAAAAATCCAATTAGAAGAAAGTGATGTAACAAGGGAGAGATGGAAAGTACTGACATGGAAAGTACAGGTGGATGTCATGTTCTTTTAATGTACTGTAGTGATAATTTTGTTATAAATTCCTAAATAGATGGCTAACTTCATTAATTTTCATTCCTTTAAAATGCTATTAGAGCAAGAAAATGACTGATGTTGTGTGGTTATATAAAATGTAAAAAGTTATTAGAAATTAGAAAACCAGCCAAACATGTCATTAATATTAATTACATATTCTTCATCTATAGTAATATCAAATATTAAACATAATGTATTTTACAGTTTAGCTGTGACAAAGTAAAGGGTATGTATTTTTCAAAACAGATGATGCTAACAGACTTGTCCATGTTGCCAGTGGCTTGTTGAAACATCTGGTTTCTCAGATTTGGAACAAAGGTTGCTATAATTGTGATTTAGGAACCATTGAATACTTGACTATAAATGATGAAAATGGAAATGTTGGTGTCTGCATAAGTGCTCAGATATGTGCACAAAATGAAGACTACACAGATGATTACTTGTTAAATATCTTGCTGATTTCAAATCTTGTGGTTCCAATGCATATATTGTACTTGTCTGGCACCTAACCTTTGTGTCCAGTTCTTAGTTACAGTACTTCCAGTCTTTCACTGATGATATTGCTGTTACTGGAATTAGGTGTGTACATATATATGGATTTACATTAAACTGACTTTTTGAGCTAAAATTGGACTATCTGAAACTTGAATTGGTTGTGAAAAGTTTGTTGTCTCCTAGTCTTCGAATCATTACCGGTTTATTTTCACTACAATCATTTTTATATAAGCCAGCAATGCACGTAGCAGCAATAAGAGGGAAAGCAGTCCTCATGTTTGTTTCAGAAGTATTTTCTGTGTTGTAATATTGTTCAAAGAAGTAGTCTTAAATTTGTCTGTATTTCTGGTGTCTCAATTGCTATGTCTAGATGCCACACTGTTCTTGGTGCATTGCAAGATACAGTATGTTTATAATCTAATAATTTACTACTTTAATTAACTAAAAGCGCTCGTCTTTAAAATTACACTATTAAAGTTTGACAGGGCAAACGTTTTTAACCAACTGCTCAAATTACTAGCACTGATGGGAATTTTTTTCAGCAAAACTCAATTTTTCAAAAACTTTGCTGGAAAATGCTGATTTGTCAAACTGGAACTTTTCATGGAAATTACTAGTTTTGCTAAAACTTTCATTGGGAAGGTTTCTGAAGTCCAGTATAGACTTTCTGGTGTAAGAGGGAACTGCCCTAAAATTAGGGTGACCCAAATAGCAAGTGTAAAAAATCGGGATAGAGGGTGGGGTGTAATAGGTACCTATATAAGGGAAAAAAACAACAAAATCGGGACTGTCACTATAAAATTGGGACATCTGGTCACCCTACCTAAAATAGCCAATAACCCAGTGATTAGGGCACTCACCTAGGATATGGGAGAACCAGGTTCATGTCCCTGCTGTGCTTGATGATTTGGAACACAAACTTGAACCTAATCACTGGATTATAGTCACACTCTGTTGGACCTAATAAATAGTTAATTTATGCAAATTAGAACAGCTCCAATGTGAGAGAGCGAGAAAGAGTCCAAAAATGGTTATAGCTCTGTGGGGAGGGCATTTGCCTGGGATGTGAGACACCTAGGTTCAAATCCGTATACTAAAAGGTTGTAACAGTGAAGAGAACATTGACCAGGGACATGCATCTGTTTGTCAAGCGTCTCGCTGGCTATTAGGGGGCGAGTCTCATGTTTTATCATGAAAATTTTTGAAAGGTCTTGGTTTCATCCCAATATGGAATGGAAACCATATAAAAGCTAAATCTGTTTTGCAAAATGGAATTCTTGTTTTTTGGCTAGCAATAATATGTAATTTTTATAGCTCCTCTGATAGATGGCTTACCACTAAAGTGTTGGATCTGTTCTGAATATGTGTGATGAGGACATGTTCACATTGTGTCTCTCTCTACTATTTCCCTTTTTAGTTCGTATTGGGCAGAAGATTAAAATTAACAAGAATTTTTCTCCCTGAAATTTGTAATCTTCAATAGCCTGCCTGTGCACAAAAATGGAGGGACTGGATACTGCAGCATTTCTTATGCCTGGTATTCTGTCAACTCCTTTTTCTCAGGAGTTGGGATTTGGAGTTTTTTTGGGGAATAGAGCCGGGGCATGATTTAAATTGTTGTCCAGTTATTTTTAATAGCCTTACAATTACAAGACACGCTAAGGTTCCATCTGTCCTAAACAAAAGTATGTTAATTTAGTGATTCCAGGAGAGAACTTTCAAAACCACAACACGCACAAATTTTATTTCAAGTTGCCCTCTCAGTCACATACACTTTCATGGTTTTTGATGTACAACTTTTGACCCCTGCCAAGTGTACTTTTAGTTGGTTGTCTTGGTGCCTTGTGTTGTGGGAAGTTTAAGGAGTCTGTATATGTTATGTGACCTGTACACCTTTCTTAACAATTGAAAGAAAATATTTGGCATCTTTTGACTTCTGTATTTGGTTTTGGGACATGGGATTTTTTCCCCAATTATGTCAAGAAAGGATGCTTAATCAAATTTGTTATGAAATACACCGCAAACTTCTATATTCCTCCAGTCTTGAGAGACTTGGTTTCCTTCTTAATGTTGGCAGTGCAGTATTGTCATATTATTACAGATGTAGTCCTTTTGAATGACATTAATCCAAGACCATTTCTGCCTATTTGCATGGCCGATGAGATAGCAGTTAAAGGCACTGTATCTCTTTAAAAAGTTCTGGGAATAGCCTGGAGTCATGACCAGTGTTCCCCCTGTCGGTATCTGGCATTCATGCATCCAAGGAGTGCGAGGAGTTTTTATGTGCAGGGTGGCTCTTGGTTTGCCAGTATCTAACACAGTACAATATAAAGTGCTTTGATGTTACCTTAGATACGAAAGATACAGAGAAAAACTACATTCTGTGCTATCGAGAAAAAATAAACAACATGAAGCTTTAGTGCAACAGTAAAAAGTGCAGAATGTTACTGAGCTAAATTGCAGCATCTTTCAGTAGCATTGTGATATCGTTCTGGACCCAGGGGCTAACTCCAGATCCTATTCACTTTCTTAGTGATTCACAATAAATTATTACTTGTACTGAGCTCAGAATTCTATATTTGTGTACTCTGGTTTTTGTACCTGTACTTTGCAACTTGCCAAGGCCCAAATAGGAGAGATTCAAAATGAAGGCTACAAATAAATTCATGCAGAAATTGTTGTGGGATTTATTCCTTTAGGGTACATTAACTATTTATTTAACTTTGGTTTAATGATTCTTTATTTCTGACGTAAATAATTAAAAAAAAAAAAAGTGATGGGACACCGGGTTTGTGCAGAATGAAAGTAACTCTGGGACAAAAATGAATGATTTTTTTTTTGCCTTGGAATGAGGAACAGTTATAAGGTGAGTCTGTACCAATAATATCCCATATCAGGCACTCTCTGAAGTAAAATGAATCAATTATTTTCTCTGCTAATGATGCCAAAGTCTAAAAAACAAACAAAAAAACTACCCTATATTTATGAGCCCATAATTGTCCCACAAGTGGTCCCCCTCTAAATTGTCCCCCGTTAGATTATCAGTTTAAAAATTGACTCTTGCACAGCTTTAACTTCCAGGATACAGATTTTATAATACAATGAACAACTGAAACACTTTCTGTGGCTCCCATTGGCTGGGAATGGCGAACTGCGGCCACTGGGATCTGCAAGTGGCCATATCTGTGGACGCTCAGGTAAACCATCTCGTGTTGCCAGGAGTTTACCCTGAACAAGTGACAAACCAAATTTGGGAATTCCTTGTATATGGTGATTTAAACTAGGGTATTGAGGCATTATTTGTTGGCCTCAGTACAATTTTTTAAAAATGTCTCTGCCTTCTTATTCCCTTGTCTCCTGAAACCTTCTTTGGATGTTCCAGTTGACAAAGTTTGACACATATTGGTAAATATGAAGCATAATAGGAAACTTTTGAGTAGAGAGATGATCTGCTGCCAGGTTACCTGTTTTTGATCTTGGTCATTCAGACACTATGATTTCAGCAGGTGTTTGATTACCTCAGCACTCCTTTGCCTTCATGCACAGCAATTCTTAAATGTTAGTCCTCATTTGTGCAATGTACAGTAAAACTTCTCATATTATGCCAGACCGCTAGAAAAATATAATCAGTACACTAATATTAATATTTTGTAGCAGTTTATCTGTTCTGGTAAGCTTAAAAAGATGTTCTGAAGAAGTGTTCTTCCAGTCATTCATTCTTTTCTTCTGTGGTTTACAAGGAAGGAATAGTATTGGTCTGGGGTGTAGCTGCCATATATGAACTCCATAGAAGTATGTATGGGGATGTGTGTTTGTGGTTATATATAGATACAGCTATCCCTTATAGAATTTGTTTTAAGTGCGTGGATCCAAAAAGCCAAGACTTTATTGTGAATATTTTATTAATTGTGTGAATCGTCTGGAAAAGTCCCTTTATATATATTTCAAAATCTATTTCACTAAATAATCAGTATGTTCTACTTATTTCATTTGAATTAAATAGAAAAAAACTACAGTTTTTTGTGCTTTTTGAAAGGCTAAAGACAAAAGATTTCCAGGAAAATGGCAGCTTAAACCTAGGAATGGCTGAAAAGTGAGCCATACTATATATTTGTAGTCTACTTAATATAAAGTGAAGTACAAGTGCTTTGTGGTTAAATACTACAATTGAAGTTATTTTTGTCCTACAAGAAGCTGTTTTCTCCAGGAAAATCAATCCTTAATAAAATGTTATTTGTTTACTAATTGCAGAAGAGCCACTGGGCTAGACAGGATACTGGGCTAGATGAACCATTGGTCTGACTAGTATGGCTTTTTTATGTTCTTACAAAACTGAGGGCCAGATTCATTAACATAGCAAAGACCCTTTGTGTCACACTGTTAGCAGATTCTCTCCATAAAGCCAGTGTATAAGGGCCTGGGAGGAACACCCCAGTGCAAGGTGAGGAATCCTTCAGTGGAATAGAGCTGGCAAAGAGGCTTCTACACAATCCTGCTCTCCAGGACTGACACAAGAGATGAGGCTAAAGAAAAGGGGGCCTAGTAGGGGGCCCTATACTTCACCAATTTCTGGCTTCAGTTTCAACTGCTTTGCCCTTTTAGTAGCATGTGTAAAAGTAGGCAGTTCTAACCTGATGACTGCCCATAGCAGCTGCAAGACTGTAGGAACTCAAAGGTGAGCTTTAAGCTAATTTTCTAATCCAGCAGTAGTTGAGGATCTGGCTCTGAAACTTTCAGCACTGATCATAGTGCCCAAAGTGTCAACTTTCTAAATGAAAAACACTGAAAAGTCCTCATACATGATCATAGTGGCGTATAAGATGTCAGATTGCATAAAAAAGTTCTTTCAGATTCTAACAAATTAGTGGAGTAAGCACTCAAATCTTTTAAAGTTAAGATGAGGTCTTCATGAATATCCATTACAGCATACTGGTTTTTTTCAGCTTTCTCCTACACTTTGATCAGAGTCAGAATGCTGTAGCCAATCTCAGTGTTAGGGGAGCATTTTTTTTCCTTCAAAACAAAGTATGAGGTTACAGTTGATGACAGTTCAGTCTAAATTTTGGTTGGGACTGAGAGAAATACTTAGAAAAGT
The DNA here is from genome assembly GCF_003597395.2 of Chelonoidis abingdonii. NCBI lineage: Eukaryota > Metazoa > Chordata > Testudines > Testudinidae > Chelonoidis > Chelonoidis abingdonii. The sequence goes on from NC_133792.1 coordinate 25,992,289, forward strand.
TATTTTTACACATGTTATTTTAATGTTTTTGTCTATGGTTATATTAATGATGATCTTTAAAAATCGTATATGGCAGGGTTTTGGCTTCCATACATTTAAATATGTGATTATAGCTTATATGATTCACAAACAGTTTTAACAGACAGGTATGTCTCAGCAAGTGAATGAAACTAAACAGGTGCAGACTTAAAAGCAGAAATTAAATATGAGCTTGGCAAGTGTGTGGCTCCATATAGTAGTTACACAATGCCTTCCTGCTGTTACCATTATAGGTATGAAAATGAAATACCAAGTTTATTACATCACCTTCTATTGATTCCACTATTGAAAAATGAGATTTTTTTTTGATAGACCTTGCTGTTTGTATGTTACTTTAAGAAACTACTCCTATCTGAAGTAATGTTAACCTTGTCCTAAGAAGTAGGGTCATGATAAATAACCAATGGAACATAAGCTTCTGGTGCACTCGAGATACTGTGTTGGTAGATGGCGTTATAGAACCATAAGGTTAGGCAGTGTAACGCATTAGCTAAGAGGGCGAATGCGATCCTTGGACGTATAAAAATGGGAATAGCAAGTGGGAGTAAGGAAGTGGTATCACCTCTGTTTATAGCATAAGTGAGATATTACTGGAACACCGTTCTAGTGTCCATGCTTCAAAAACGATGTTAAATTTTGAAAGGTGTCAGAAAAGCTGTTGAAGAATTATTCAAAGTTTGGAAAACATGCCTTATAGTGAAAGACTTAAGAAGCTTCATCTGTTAATCTTATTCAGGAGGTTAACTGGTGACTTGATCAGCCTACATGGAGGAAAATATTTGATAGTAGATAGCTCTTTAAGAAAAAGGCATATCAAAATCCAGTGGTTGGAAGCTCAAGATAGAGTGCACTTCTTTTCAGTGAGGGTAATTAACAATTGGAACAACTTACCTTGGTATATGATGGATTCTCCATCACTTGAGGCCTTTAAATCAAGGCTGAATATTTTTAAAAGACATGCTGCGGCTCAACAAGGAATTATGGTCTTGATGTATAAATTACTGGTGAAGTGGTTCAGTTTGTGTTATGCAGGCAGTGGTCCCTTATGGCCTCAAAATCTGAATATTTTGTTTTAGTTCCTAGAACTACATGGGAGTGGAAGTATGGCCAGGACTACACTCAAGTCTTTTGCCAGTATAACAATGTCAGATAGTGGTGTATAGTGTCAAAAGCCCTAGTGTAGATGGCAATCTACTGGCAAAAGAGTGGTTTTGCCGGTATAGCTTATATTTTTCGGGGCCCTGGTATAAGGTGAGTCTGCACTAGGAGAATTTGCCATCATAGGAATAACAGCAAACCTTTTCTGGTGAAGACCTGACATACTCCTTGCACTGTGTTTTATATATAATTAATACACAAGACTATACCTAAAATAGCTTTCTAAATGATTTAAAATGGATATTTCAGACTTCTCTCCTACATTTTGATAACATACATGTTTTTCTTAGATGTAGTAAGTTTGTACAGAATGCCTTTCTGTTTAGTTTTTCTACCTTGAAACTTACTTTTTTCTATGGGGCCTCTTTGAACAACACTTCCAGACACATGTTGAAAAGTTGAGAATGTTTTGGGGGAGTTTTTTGACTTTCTAGATAGTGTTGCTCCTTTGCACTATTGTTGCTACTCAAGATCTACATGAGAACAATTAATATCCCAATAAAATCTGAAATTTCTAGACAAAACATGAAAAAGAGAGGCTAAAAAAGGGACGCAAGAAAATAATCATTTCAAATGCATATGTATAACCTGCAGATAGTAATAGGGGACAGGCTGAAAACCATAAAAGGAAGGAAGTTCAAAGATAGTTGAAAGTCAATCCTTAACACTCTCTTTTTTTCTTTTTGCGTTGAGTATTGTAGCACACATGGTATGTGAGTTTAGCGGTGCTGGAGACCTCTGATGCTCAGAATAAGAATTGCAGATTAAGAATGAAATGTCACCTTCATTTGGAATTTCCTTGCTTTTGTGATTCTAATTCCAGACCTTAATATTTTCAGTATAAATTTTGAGAGTAATTTTTGAGGAGTTGAAATATTAGGAAAGTGGAGATGGGGGAGGAAAAGTGTCAAGTATATGCTGCTAGTGTCCTTTGTATCAGATATATAGTCTATGGACCCATTAAGAAATAGCTAGTGCAGTAACCTATATGTCTAGTAGACCCCTGGATTCTCTTGATAGTGAAAAGTGCAAGGTCATGCATTTAGAGATTAATAACAAGAATTTTTGTTATAAACTTGGGATGCATGAGTTGGAAGTAACAGAGGAGGAGAAGGACCTTGGAATATTGGTTGATCACAGGATGACTATGAACCGCCAATGTGATATGGCCATGAAAAAAGCTAATATGGTCTTGGGATGCATCAGGCGAGGTATTTCCAGTAGAGACAAGGAGGTGTTTGTACCATTATACAAGGCACTGGTAAGACCTCATCTGGAATATTGTGTGTAGTTCTGGTCTCCCATGTTTAAGAAGGATGAATTCAAACTGAAACAGGTACAGAGATGGGCTACTAGGATGATCCGAGGAATGGAAAACCTGCCTTATGAAAGGAGACTCAAAGAGCTTGGCTTGTTTAGTCTAACCGAAAGAAGACGGAGGGGAGATATGATTGCTCTCTATAAATATATCAGAGGGATAAATACCAGGGAGGGAGAGGAATTATTTGAGCTCGGTACCAATGTGGACACAAGAACAAATGGATATAAACTGGCCATCAGGAAGTTTAGACTTGAGATTAGATGAAGGTTTCTAACCATCAGAGGAGTGAAGTTCTGGAACAGCCTTCCAAGGGGAGCAGTGGTGGCAAAAGACTTGATCGGCTTAAGAGTGAGCTGGATAAGTTACTGGAGGGATAGTAAGATGATATGGGCTAATTTTTGCATTACCTGAATTTTCTAATCCATCATGTATGCACAGTCATCTGTGATAGAGATGTAAGATGGGGTGGGTAGTCTGAGTGCTTTATAATGAGATTATTCGACTGTCTGGCTGTGATCTTGCACATCTCAGGGTTTAGCTTGATCCATTAGGTTTGGTGGGAAGGAATTTTCCTCCAGGAATTGGCCTATTCTGAAGCGAACGCTCTTTACTTTGCGAGTTGGTGGAACAAGGTGACGTTGTGGGAGATTTGCTCACCTGAAGTTTAACCCACATTGAGTAGCTAGACATAGGGGTTTGTTACAGGAGTGGGTGGGTGAGATTCTGTAGCTAGACGTGGTCAGAAGGTAGATAAAGATCAACAATGGTCCTATTGAGTTAAAGCTATGAGTCTATAAATGATCCCCCTACTAGGTGATTTTTTTTTTTTTTTTTTTTTTTTTTTTTAAGGATTCATTTTCTGTCACCACTGGAAATAATGCTACAAGACTTACCTCATCCACACATTGCAATAACATAACCTTCTATTCTATTAAATGTGTTTAGACACATTCTCACTGTGAATCACTTTGGCTGTATATTAGTAGTGCATATGAACAATGCATATCTACGTATTGGAGATGGATACTAAAAATTCCTCTGTATAGTAAGTTCTGATCACAAGAAGTAAACAATTTGTAAGCTTGTGGATTTCTTTAACAAACTCTAGAAGACTGTGTTGCACTTTATGAAATAAGTGTTTCAGAAAAATTACTTTTAGACAACTGAATCATGGGTGGGCATAGTGGCGAGCAGCAGCACAAGGTGCTGCAACAATACCTGGTGGGAGTCTGAATGGTCTCCAGTTCCATGGTCCAGCACACACTTGAGAGGTTATGACTCCTGCTGGAAACTCAATATTAATCAGGTTCCTTATTCTTGTTTTACCATTCCTGCCAGATGCTGATGTTATAACAGAGATTCCGTTTGGGTTGGGCAGAGTGGTCAGTGTCATCCCCCCATAAACCCATGCTCCTTACCCTGTGTGAGCAGCTCAGGCTCCAGGCCCAGACACTGTCTGCACTCCCTGAAATTCTCCCTGGGAAGAGCCCTGTGGGCAACCTGGAGTCTCCATTCCCTAACCTACCTGGCGTAGCCTCAGGGACTTGCCTGTCTGACTGCAGCTCTGTTCTAACCTCATCTATTGCCACTCTCCTTTGCCACTGCTTGGCACCAGGGCTCAGGGATGGCAGTTGTGATTGGCAAAGGGGGCTGGAAGTGTTGGTTGCTAGAGAAGCGATGAAACAGGAGATTTGACATGGCTCTTCTGTCTCATGTGAGGAGCAGAAAACGCACAGTTCAGTGGATGTAGGTGGGACTTCATTGTTGGGTGTCTGATGGTGTATAGGTGGGACTTGCTGTCATGGAATACCGTGGTTGTGAGGAGCCCAATCTTCTCCATAAGCAAGTGAACACTCTCTTTTTCCCCTCTCCTGGCTTACAGAGCATGACTGGTACCAGCTCATCCTCTGCCGAATTGCCCTGTCTCCACCCCTAGCCCAGCCTGTGGATTAGGGGGTTGCCAGCTTGTGCTTCAGAATCTGTTTTTCCTAGGATGAATAGAATGAGGTATCTCCCCTTGAAGCTGTGATTGGGACTGAGTATGGATTTTGACATTTATCTTTCAAAAATTTGGAGAGCTTCCAGGGCCCCCATTAGAAGTTGCCCTTTCCACCCCAATTGAAATGTGAAATTGCGTCCCTGTGTTATAAAGCTACTTTTAGATTGGATATGGACACTCATGAAGAACCATTGTTGTGTCCTGTTATATAAGAGCCACTGAATTGTAGAATCACAGAATATGAGGGTTGGAAGGGAGCTCAGGAGGTCATCTAGTCCAGCCCCCTGCTCAAAGCAGGACCAATCCCCAGACAGATTTTTACCCGGTTCCCTAAATGGCCCCCCTCAAGGATTGAACTCACAACACTAGGTTTAGCAGGCCAGTGCTCAAACCAGTGAGCCAGTGGACAAAGATGTAAGTAGGAGACAAACCGCTTGTAAAAAATATTCCTGGCCTTAAGATGTACCTTAGACCTTTTATTTTAACTTGAATTAATTTGTCATTACACACAGGATACACTTTAAGCATGTGTTTGCACTTATCTTTGAAATGTACAATGTATATAAATCCCGAGTTATATATCTTTTTGTTTCTTTCACAGATTACGTTCTACATCAATAGAAATGGACAGCAGCAGTTTCATTCAGTTTGATGTGCCCGAGTACAGCAACACTGTTCTGAGCCAATTAAATGAGCTTCGTCTGCAAGGGAAGCTATGTGACATAATTGTGCATATTCAGGGTCAGCCATTTAGAGCCCATAAAGCTGTTCTAGCTGCCAGTTCTCCATATTTCCGTGATCATTCAGCATTAAGCACCATGAGTGGCTTATCAATATCAGTTATTAAAAACCCTAATGTCTTTGAACAGTTACTTTCATTTTGTTACACTGGAAGGATGTCCTTGCAGCTGAAGGATGTTGTTAGTTTTCTAACTGCAGCTAGCTTTCTACAGATGCAGTGTGTCATTGACAAGTGCACACAGATATTGGAGAGTATCCATTCAAAGATCAGTGTTGGTGATGTTGACTCTGTCACTGTTGGTGCTGAAGAAACTCAAGAAAGCCACAATGGAGTAAAAGATAGCAGCTACTTTGCCAATCCTGTCGAAATATCTCCTCCTTATTGCTCTCAGGTGCCACAACCAACTGTGGGTAGTGATCTAAGGATGGAAACTGCTACAGGGAAAATTTTACGCAGTCGTCTGCATGAAGAAGGGCACTCGGATCGAGGAAGCAGTGGAAGTGTCTCTGAATATGAAATTCAGATTGAAGGTGATCCTGAGCAAGGGGACCTGATAGTAAGGGAGAGCCAGATTGCAGAGGTGAAGGTTAAAATGGAAAAATCTGACCGGCCAAGTTGTTCTGATAGCTCCTCACTTGGTGATGATGGATACCATACTGAAATGGTTGATGGAGAGCAAGTGGTTGCAGTAAATGTTGGCTCCTATGGATCTGTATTACAACATGTTTATTCATTTTCCCATGCCTCATCCCAGTCTACTAACATGTCTGAAACCTTTGGAAGCCTGAGCAATTCAAGTCCTTCAAGGTCCATGCTGAGTTGTTTCAGAGGAGGTCGTGGACGCCAAAAACGGGTATCCTCTGGTCACTTACATAGTGATGTTCAGGGCTTAATGCAAGGGGCTGATGGTGAGACCATAGTGAGTAACCCAGGATATGAAAGCAGTCCACGGGAAAGAAATGCGAGAGGTCATTGGTATCCATACAATGAGAGGTTAATTTGTATTTACTGTGGAAAGTCTTTCAACCAGAAAGGGAGCCTTGATCGACACATGCGATTACATATGGGAATTACCCCTTTTGTGTGCAAGTTTTGTGGGAAGAAATACACACGCAAGGACCAACTTGAGTATCATATTCGTGGCCACACGGATGATAAACCCTTCCGCTGTGAGATCTGTGGGAAATGTTTTCCTTTCCAAGGGACGCTAAATCAGCATTTAAGAAAAAATCACCCTGGGGTAGCAGAAGTAAGAAACAGGATAGAATCTCCAGAAAGAACAGAAGCATTTCTTGAACAGAAAATAGATAATGACACTTCAGCCTCTGAAGCTATGGATTCTAGTATGGAAATTCACACGTCTAACACACCTGATTAAAATACTATGTTCTAAGTTCCACCCTAACAAAGCACATTAATGAATGCATTTTTAAATTTGTTGCTTCGTTAATAGTCTTCAGTACAGGTATATCAGCCTTTTAATTTTCCTGACCTTTTGGAAATCTGGTCAAAACAGTTTCTGAAGGAGGCTATATGATTGTCCATTGTTTCAAAGGAAGCTGGGTATTTTTTGCTCTTGAAGATGCTTAAAGTATAAAGGATATAGTATTCTAGGTGTCCAGAGGGGGAAGTAGGCTAAAATTGTTCTTTGCTGGCTGATCTGGCAAGATACAAATTCCACCAGGGAAGGATATTAAAATAAGACGAGCAGCCCTGCTGGATACACTAAGAGGGTATATATTCTGTCATTGTGCTTCCTAACTTCCATTCCTAATAATGGGGGTTATGCAGCACTATGGGGAAAGACTGTTTTCTTATGAGTCCCCTCCAGGTGTCAAAGAAACGTCTTTAGTTTTTGAAATAGCTATTTTTTGGTAGCTTGCAATTTTATATATGTATATATATAACAAACATCTAAATAACAAACACTTTCACTTTTCCTATTCTGGTTGGGGTGAATGTAAGAGTATGTCAAAGTTAATATAATGTACAAAGCTTTCTACTCTTAAGTCTCATCTCTACCTAGGACTTAGGACTTTTCTGGGATATTTTTTCTTTTTTAAAGAAGAAAGTTACTTGGTATTCATTTTATTAAAATATTACTTTGTGTCCAAAAGTGAGCAAAGTGAATAACCTTGTTTAAGTATCCTTCCTTTATAGCAGATAGGTAAACCAAATGCCATAAATCTATTAATTAACTATTATTATTAAACTATTGAATTGTTTGGGTTTTTGTTAGTTGTCTAGAGTACAAGCTGGACAACCTGTGGTGCTGACCTTTTTTATAGAGCTTGTATTGTTATACTAGTGCTAAAAACATTATGCTTATGACACTAGCAAACCCAAGAGTAGCATTGTGGTTTTAAATGTGTTTTTACTCACTTCAGAATCTACCTTCATTTCGTACTGTAGACACATACCAGGTAACTAAATCTAACTTAATTGTTCTAAATGGTTAGCTAATTCTAGCCGGAAAGGGATGTTGTAGTTTAAGCTACAGTACTTCCAAGCAGTATTTTATCTTTTCCCAGAGAGCTGTTTCAGGTGCATAGTAACTTCCTACTTACAGTTCCAAGTGACCTCTCAGCATTTGGAATTTGTTCTTTTTTTTTTTTTTTGTAAAAATACTATATGGAAATTGCAAGCAATATGTCTGTTCTTTATATATGTGAGTATTACAGAGTCACTATGGCTTCCCCATTATTTCAGTGGTTAATGTTTTCTTCATAAAGAGACCACCAATAACAAAAACTTTAAAAATACTCTAAATTGTTTTATATTACCAAATGTGTTTTTGTTATTTGGTTCTTATGTGGTGCTATCTTTACCTTTATCAACTTAGGTCAGTATAGTATAGTAAATGTGAAACCTAATGGTAACAGTGAAACAAAAGCAAAATCTGTTCAATGAGATGATAGGTTTGAAAGAGACTTCAGAAGCATGGCTGGCAAATATTACTGTATAAAGTTCTACTTTATCGGCAGAATTAAGGAAGTACAGTTCTGTTAATCATGTTTTAAAAATACAGAAGAATGAAGCTTTATGTACATTTGGGCCTATATTTTTTATTGAGATTCATTTCGCAATGATTGCTAATGTTTTTATGATTATGCTATTAAACTTTTAAAATGCTCATTTTTAGATTGCAGGAAAGCAAAAAAGATAAGTTTGCTGGCTTGTAATGCTTTTTGGGCTCCTATAACTCAAATAACTTTGTGTGGGATTTTAAAATATTTTTCAGGCCCTTAGTCCACGAATCCAAGGTGTATTTACACTATCTCTTAATATTGTGTCAGTACGCAATAAGGATTAATGTTACTAAATACAGACATACAGTATAAACCCCAGCTGCTCCGTAGGAGCAGTTTTAGTTAAATTGGGTACATAATCTGCCTTTTCCTCCTAAAACTGCCTAAGTAAGGGATTTGTTCCTCCCTGAAGCAACAGAAGAACTCCTGTTTCCATTAATGGAAACAGTTATGTGCATCAAGGAGAGGCTAGATTGCTATGTTTACCGTTTAAACACGTGTTGGTGTTTCAGTTAAATGTTTTTTTCTTACATAAATGTTTTTTTAAGTAAATGCAAACAATTGTGTTTTGATAAAATTTAAGTTTGAGACACGTAGAAAAACCAAGAAATGTAGAGTTAAGCTTGACCCTTTATCTTAAACTTGTATTGTGGTGCCTTTGGGTTGGCTTATTTCCATAGTAGTGTGAGTTGAGGGGAGTAGGGAAAGGGCTGTTAACTTTGTATTTCTTGACGTTTGTCAGTGTGTCATAGTCTAAGCATTATTTAAATATAGTTCTTTGTATCTATACATTTATTAAACTGGTTTGATTTTACCAAAGAGTGACTTATCCAAAATTGTCTCTGACAAAAATATACATCACTTTGATTGTACAGGTTCAGGTTCAAAACATTGTAATGGGACTGTTAAGGAGCAGGAAATCCCTCTTTCTACAATATCATGATTCAACAGTTTGCAAGTTCCACTTGCTCCTATTCATTTTGGAATAACATTTACCCTTTCCACTGCTAGCAGTGTTAAGAATAATCAAGCCATAACACAGTACTGTAAGGTCCAGCAGTGCTTCAAAGGATGCATACATGTAGGCAAGCGCAGAGCATCTTTGAATATTACATATAAACTTATAAAGTGTGTGAATCTAGCAGAAAATGAACTTCAGATCTGGCAGCAGCAATTAAATTGTGCCTTGTCACATGATGGTTTGCCAGGATTAACATTACCATGAAACATAAAACATTATCCACTTGAAGTTCATTTCACAAGTTCACCAAGACAGAGTATCTTGTGTAGTTATTTTAAGCAGACTTTGAAAGTAATGTACAGTACCTATTTCTGTACGGTTTTAAGTGAGTGCAGAACTTACACATTTCATTTACAATAAATGCAGAAGTCAAAAAAATAAATGATGTGAAGAAATATTTGGCAGTAAAATACATCATGAAACCATATAAGGCTGGTTCATAATTGAGTCTCTTCTTGATCTACCTTTTGAATTACATAGACAAATGTGAAAACAGTGACAGTGTCCTTTCCTCTAGATGTTTAACCTATTATTACAAACTGTGAAAACAAAGAATTTTATACTTTTGCTAATGATTGTGGTTTGTTTCAAACAGTTATTTTAGTTTCCCTAATCAGTTATCTTCCATATAATTTCTATTAAAGTTGTAAATACATTTAGAAAATAGGTTTGTAAATACCTTAGTGTGTCAGTTCATTTGTAGTCAACAGAGCCTCATGAATGCTTCTGCATTTTATTGTGACATTTAATAGCAAAAAGGATACTGTCTGTTCACTGTTCAGCAGAATATACTGTAGGCCTAAATCTAGTTTTTTAATATTATAATCTTCCCAAGCATGAGGAATTGTTTTACGCTGAAGCCTTCAGTTTATTTACTAGTCTAGCCAAGACAGTAAGGCCTGTTATAACTTTTCTTTAGGTTAAAGTATGGGAAGAATACAGGAATACAACCAGGGGCTGGGAAAAGATTGAACTTGAATGAGCTTTACCATTTTTAAAGCATCTTATTTGAATCTTTTATTTTAGTTTACTGTGATTATTTTTATTGTCATTTTCTGAAAGGGTTTCACATGAAACCACTGAACGGGACTCAAATATGCAACACCTAATCTATTTTCCAAGGGCAATTTACCCTTGAATGGTGCTTTTAGACTGGTCAGGGTTATTTATTAAATTTTATATTTGAAAGTATTTGGGAATTGTGTAAATTCTTTATATGAATCTGTTTAGTTCATGAATTGTAATTTTCAAATACTCAGTGACTGAATCAGAAGTTCAGTAAAGTCATTCAAAATGTTCAAAGTGTATAACCATTGTGCATTTCTTACATATCTTTTAACAAGTGCCAGAATAATTATATTTAATATAATTATAAGCCCAATGTATTATTCATCCATCCCTGTAATGAATATTCACTTAATCATGCAAGTTTATATACAAATTTTAAAGAGAGAAAGCCTGAGACAATTTTGTTGCTGTTTTTATTCAGAGGATGTGAAGCATCGATAACTGAGCAGGCTTGCTTATAGTTACAATAAATTGCTATCTCCCCAATTTAGGTATACTGTGAATTCAACCTTTGGACTTGTATTGCAAGTCTTCGGTTGGATATCTGATTAGAACTCACTACTTCCTTGCACAGTGTTAGTGTTTATTTCCCTTAACAGAAAATGGTATTTTTAAATAACTTCTATTATTTGTAGAGTTGTTTTATGATAAATATTTGAGCAGTTTGAATGACTTAACTCAGTGTCATTATCTTGCAATATAAACTGGTAACCTCACAACTCCACACTTCATCACCATATGAAGTAAATGAAGCTAGCTAAGCTGATGCTGTAACAACTAAAAACTTGCCATTAAGGATTATTTTATAGCATGGATTTTAAAATATTTATTCAAATGATATTTTACACTTGTATTCATTTTGTTTTAGATTTGTGACATGAATATTTCAGTGCTGCTTTATTTTGTTCTGATGAATTTTTGTTTCTTGCTTGTACATTGCTTTTTTTTATGGTATAAATAATAAGTCAGTGGGAATTGCTGTTTGTAAATTAAAATGCTTCTAGAGCAAACCAGTGTTGTCAGTGTATAAATTCAATTATTTAGTTTAAATATTAATGGACTCACATCATCTGTATGTCACACTTTAGAAAACCTCTGTGTAAAAGGTTACAATTTAACAAAGATGTTCCTTTTTTTAAATGCCAGAGGCAAATCTGTTCCACGGAGTTCTTCTACCATTAGTGAGCCAGCTAGTCAGTCCTCAGCAGCCTACTGACTTGGTACCATGCTGCAGAAAACATGACTTATCATAGATCCCAGAAATGTCATAGATCGTCTTATCATAGAAATGTAAAACACGGTCCAAAAGAAATGTCTTAATACTGGTTATTACTGACTACAGTTAATTTACTTAGCTAACCTCAAATCTGTTTGCAATGTTCTGCCTCCACAGTTGGCTATCATTCTGTGCCCTCATGGAGCAGTAGAGGCCACCACACACCTCATTAAGTATACAGTTCATTTCCTAAGAAAAGAAAAAGGTGAGATTAGAAATATGGGTATACTGGAATTGTAGACAGGTACTTGACAAGTCTATCTAAAGTCGGCCAACAATTCCTTACACCTTGCTTTCACAGCTAGACTGATGAACTCTCAAGGAGGTACCATGTCACCAATGATTTCCAATAGTGAAATATTATCCACCATCAGTCGAAGGTATATCTGCTGAGACAGACCAGTCCTTCCTTGGGTGGCAGTTTTCAGAAGTGTGGTGGTGTTTTTTTTGTTTTTTGGTTTTTTTTTTGCCTGCAGCCCGGGCAGCAATCTTACAAAACACAAATGCTGCTATTTTGTTACAACTAGTGCACGTGAATTGTGACAATTTTAACTTACTTCCATTGTGCATGGGAGTTAGCTTGTGAACAAAGGAAATTTCTCATAATAAAGTTGATTGGATTACCACTGTATGAGAGAGATTTACTGCTGTAACTTCTGTGGAGGCAAGGCTGAGTTAATTATATGTAAACTTTTTATTTTTATTAATGCTGATGCAGCTGCAGGATGTATTCTTGAATAGCTGTTTTAGATTCTCCCCCCACATTACTGGCTATAGTTTTTCAAAGATAATTTTAATTGTATTTGCCACCCATACGTCTGTTCTTTCCAGATCCTCTTGTATTTGTTTTTTTTTCCATTCTTGTAGTTAATGTGGGGATAACCACTGAAATCAACAATTTCTCTCAATCTGGAAACAACTTTTAGTGTTTAGTGGGGAAATAGAGTTTATTGTACACATTGGGGAAGGAAGTCTAATAAACATGCTAGTTTCCTTTTAGCTATAGAAGGAATGTTTGTGTACCATCAAGTGGTCCTAGAAGCTCTTGGGAGAGATGTACAGCAGCTATTTAAAGCTGTGTATATGGGACCTTGTGCAGCTACTCAGCCATTTCTGCAGAATCTTTGCCACATTTCCTTTTACTTCAGTGCACAGAACAGCCATCATTAGTGCTGCAATAGAGTTCCAGAAGCAAGCCCAGGAACTGAGTGGGGTATTGCATATAGGGCTGACACATTCCTCAGCTACATGGTATCGTGTATTATATAGACTTGTTTATAGCAGGCAGAGTATGTGCACAGACAGCTGACATTGAGATTACACAATGTTCATCAGCTTGCAGAAATCACTATTGGCACAAGAGTGTACAAAGGGCTGCCATGCTGCAACAACTGCTACAATGCAGCAACACTCTTAGTTATTTCCATTGACATTTCTTTTCTAAGTAAGAGGATAGAGAAACTTCCTTCCTGTGGCACTGACTGCTGAGCATTTTCTAGGAGCTCAGAATGTTAACTTAATTTTAAGTTTGTATACAGCAAACTCCTTAAGAGAGAGGAAGAAAAATACCCTTGTTGTTCCCCCTGTGCCTTTGGGTTTAGAGGCAAGAGAAAGTTTTGGTACATCTGTAATTTTTCAGTTTGTCTACCAAAGTCCATCAGTTTTAGCTTTGAATGTTTAGAAGATAAAAGTGCATTCTGCAGAACATTGTGCTAACTTATCACCTTTACTTGTGTCTTGGAGACCATCACAAATTCTCAAGGTTGCCAAACTTCAAAAAAACAACCAAGCCCCCCACCCCAAATGATTCTATTAGACTAATTCCTTTTACGTAGCAGTAATTAGTAACTAATAGTTGAGATGTAAAGCCTTCCATAAAAACAGAATTCCCACCCCAGTAGTGTGCGCATGTCTTGTAATAGCATCAGTTAATAGCAATGTGATGTTCTCTTATGATAGACCCTCTTGAAAGGAGAGGTGCTAAAGAACATCGTAGGCTATATTTATACTACTGAGATGCAGCTATCTCTTTTATGTGAAGAGTGATAACCTACTGCCCAGCTGTACCAGAACATTGTGTAGAGGAGGGGCACTTTGGCCAAGGACACTGGAGCAAAGTGCATGTACTTATGAAAGTGCTTTTGAAATCTTTTATGCTCAAACACGGTTTTCACTTTTCATGTAAGAGACCTGTATGGAAATAATAATGCTGACTGGACATTGCTTTCTGTCTGCCAAGCATAACTTAAATTTCACTGGAAGAACTCGGTACGCTTTTCTTGCCCCTTCCACTTTAGTTTGGTGAGTGTGCGGTAAATTTTCCATGTTTGAGGGGGAAATGTTCATGTCCTAAACACTGACTTGTAATGCTTAATGCATCTTTGTCTACTGTTATTTACGATCTACTATAATGCCTAGGAGCCCTAGTTATGGACCAGGAGGACCCCATTGTGTGTGCTAGGCAATGTACCAACAACAAAAAGTTGGTCCTTGCCCCGAAAAGCTTGTAGTGTAAGTATAAGACGAGACAACAGGTACCAACAAATAGATGGGGGAGGATATAGAAACAGTGAGACAGTATTTGTCAGCATGGTAGGTAGTGGTATCAGCACAACAGTGGCCTAGCCATTGCCAAGTTTATTTTAATAGGCATCATACCAAAGGAGAGTCTTAAGGGGGTAATGAAGATGTTTTACAGGGAGCTCATCCCACGAGTTAGGGCAGTGTGGGTGTGGTAAACGTCTGTCCCAAATCTGGACTTTAGCGTACAAAATCTGGGTGCTTACTGTGAACCTTCCCAAGCTTATACCCAGCTTGGATCTTATCTCGCTGCCACCAGCCGAAGTTTTCCAGGGTTTCGGCCCCCTCGGGTTCCCCAAACCTTTCCTTGGGGGACCCCTCCAAGACCCAGAGCCCCTGGGTCTCCTCTATCTCATCCCCCAGCTTCCCCCCCTTTCCTGGGTTAGCCGGTGCGATGCTGTCCTATTCCCTTTGAATACAACCAGAGAGGCAATCTAGCTTCCCCGAGGCTATGCATTCAAACCTAGTCAGCTCACACAAGAGATTCACCCCTTCCTTTGTCCCGTAGCCTTTTCCTGCCCTGGGACAATAGGAAAGTAAGACACAGAGCTTGGGCTTTTCCCTCCCCCCCTAGCCTGTCACAGATGTAACAGAGCTCCGGGCACAGAAATTCCTCTCCCCTCTGCCTCACTAGGAAAAGAAACTCCCACAAGTTTTAAAAAGAAACTTTATATAAAAAGAAAGAAAATACAGAACAATAATACTGCATTAAGAAACTCAATACAGGAATATGGCTTATAAGAAAATAGGAATAAACAGTCTGATTTAAAAGATAGCCCAATTAAACCAGTCCAGCAAATCAACACCCATGTAAATACAAATCAAAGCACATCACAGCCGATTACTTTGGTTCGTTTGTACTCACACTTGATAGTAGAATATTTGAAAGAAGATGGAGTTAGAAGAAAAGCTTGTTTACTCACAGCCGAGGAAAACAAAAAGACCCCGAGCTTCCAGTTCGCTCCCAGACTTTAAAAAAAAATCCAGGTCTCTGATTGGTCCTCTGGTCAGGTGTTTGGTTCCCCCTTTGCTCACCCTTTACAGGTAACAGAAAATTAACCCTTACCTATCTACTTATGACAGTGGGAGAGAGCACAAAGGTGTTTGAAAATTTAGGAAATGAGTGATGGAGGCTGGCGTCATAGGTCTATCGGACATGGGAGACAATATTTTGATAGAGATGATTGGAATAGATTGTGAAGGGCCTTGAAAGTGAAGACCAGAATCTTATGCTTGACATGATATAGAATGGGGAGCCAGTAGAGTGATTTTAGAGGGGTGACAAGGTCAAGAGAGCTAAAGTAAGGGAATGATTTTTGCAATTCTGACATAGGACAAAAAAGTCAAGCTAGTAGTACTTGGCATGAGTCAATACCAGGCTGATGCTACAGGCATATTTACATGCCATGGGCTCTAGATGGCCCCCAAACTTATACATCTCAAGGTAGGCCTTCCCCCAAGCACCAGTATGGGGAAGATTTCTCAAATGCATAGCATCTGAATGCAAATTAACCTACAGATTAGTTTTTCTTCTTTATTGCAGGAGGAAATCTCTCGAGTTCAAAGACTGAAGGTTCCACTATGCTCACCAATAGGATGGCATACATCAAAATACAGGTTCTGAAAATTATTTTTAATGTTAAATTATAGTGCAGCAGATTTGTCACTGGTTTGTAGTTTCATACTGAAGTATCCCATCCTGCTGGTATCACCAGTGATGCTTGGGATAGGGAATGTGGGAACTTCCTTGGCATTTATATGCATGCATTATCCACTATACTTTTTTCGTAAATGCAAAAATATTCCCTAAGATGCTCGGTATCTGGTAAAATGATGTAGACATCTTGGATTTAACAATCAGTTTTCTTATTTTTACAATCTTGAAAATAGTTTTTTTGTTGTGACACAGCCAAAAGGTTGGTTAATGCTAGAGTACAAAATTTATTTGTGGCATAAAATTCTAGCTTCACCTAGATTGTAGCCACTGAGATACTGCTGACCATGAGCACTCCAGAATTGTTTAAGTTGCAGTATGTGGCAATAATTACAGTACCATAGTACAGTGTATATGGTTAAACTTCAACCCAACTGCTTGTTTTAGGTCACGAGCCAGCATCTCCCATAATACAGTGTCCATGTATTAGCTGACTTGAAAGCACTTTGGGCCACTTCTAGAGGAAATATCCAACAAACAGTTGCACTGCATGGGCCAAAGTAACCTATTTTCCAAAGGTGTGGATCAATAAAATCTGAAAGAAATGATACTTTTAAACTAATTTCAAACAGAAAGTTGACAGCCATGTGCGTAGAAGAGAGACAAGGTGAATGAGGTAATATCTTTTATTGGAAATTGGTCCAGTAAAAGATATTCTCTCTCTCACCTTGTCTTTCTAGTATCCTGGAACCAACATAGCTACAAGAACAGAGTAAACAATATGCATAGGACATGAGTATGAAACACAAAGCTATGTAACCAATGTTCTTGTTCTATCCCTTTTAATAATGAATGGGTCTTCAGGTGCAACACAGCCACTTCTCATGATAGATCCAAAGTCTCACTTTCTGCAAGAGTAGGAGTGTTAAATCAAATGGACTTTGCTTCCCCAAATTCCTTCTGTGGTTTTTGTTAGATGAGTGATTTGAGTCAGGGGACTGGCTCTTACTATTCAGGCTACCAAATATAATGGGGTTCCAATCCTGATGAGCACCTAGATGCTCTCATAATATAAATACTGATAAAGTGGGTGGAGTGTTGCTGTGCACTGTTACACAGCAGTTGCTTGCCACTTAGGGCAACAGTGCAGAGCTGAAATTAGCTTCAGGTTGCAGGACCCCATGGGTGGAGAGTCTGAGCCTGAGTCAAGCTGGAACCCAGGTGGAGAGCATGATGACAGCCAAGTCAAATATGATTATTGAAAATCTTGTTCATGGAAAAAAAGTTCTACCAACCCTAAAGGATCAGACACATTAACTCCCAGATCAATGAATATTTCAGATCTTACCCAAATACATGCTTACAGCCAATTCTTATTAATTAAACTAAAAAATATGACAAAAGAGAGACAGTATTGGTTAAAAGATTATTATATATACAGGTATGAATTGTGTCCTTAGGTCAGTTTCATAGTAGAGATGGTAAGCTTTAGAATTGCAAAGAGTCCTTTTCAGAATCAGTTCATCAGGTTATAATCCAATGTCCAAATATTCAATATCAGGGCGGTTCAGCTGGAACAGGAGATCTCAGTCTTATGACTCAAACTTCCCCCAAATAAAGCTTAAACAGA
The DNA here is from genome assembly GCF_003597395.2 of Chelonoidis abingdonii. Lineage (NCBI taxonomy): Eukaryota > Metazoa > Chordata > Testudines > Testudinidae > Chelonoidis > Chelonoidis abingdonii. The sequence continues at coordinate 26,009,806 of NC_133792.1, forward strand.
TCTGAGATGAAAGGATCAGGTACCAAGAGTTTTTATAGGGATTTTTGCAGCCTCTTGATAGCACTAGTCCTTGGGTGGACAATAGGCTTTTGAAGTAGCCTGTTTGGTAAGCATCACTGGTAATTAGCTACATGGATTAACATAAGGCAATTGCCTATCTCCTACTATTTTACTACAAACTTCAAAGAGAAATTAAAACAGTGACAACAGTACATATAAACGTTAATTCAGAGATCAAAAGAAGATCTTAATAAAATGCAGCATAGACAGGAACTGTTTGATTGCATTTCAACCTCTACAATATATATGTAAACACACACTATCTACTAATATGTCTCTAAAGGTTAGGTCAATTAGCCTGCAAGTTGCTTAACCCTTTCTGGCCCCATTTCACAAACTGGGACCCAGGGTTCAAGCCCTATTGCTTTACATTGTAGACGCACCCTCACTGGATTCATTCTCTGTAATTCTGCCAAAAGTATCTCTCAGTCCTATGGGCTAACGTTCTATGTCCTCTGACGGTCAAGTTTTTCCACACTGCACCATGAACAAAGGGCTAGAGCAGCCAAATTTTGAGGATGCTAGGAAGTCTGGGCTATAGGTAGTTGGACTGGAGCCCACATAAGATAGTGTCACCCGTTGTAGGGTCCCAGAGCCCAGGTTTCAGGCTGAGCCCAAACATCTGTACTGGAATTTTATAGCCCCCGCAGCCAGAGCCCTGTGAGCCCGAGTTAGCTGGCACAGGCCAGCTGTGGATGTTTTAGAGCACATCTATGCTGCTATAAGAGAGCTGAGAGTTGCCATATTCAGCGCAATTAGATATTGACTCTGAAGCATAATGATGAACGTTTAAACATCAATATTGTTAACTAGAGCTAGAAAAATTTGTAACAAGTACCTTATGTGATATTAGAATCATATAAGATTAGGGTTGGAAGAGACCTCAGGAGGTCATCCAGTCCAACCCCCTGCTCAAAGCAGGACCAACCCCAATTAAATCATCCCAGCCAGGACTTTGTCAAGTTGGGCTTTAAAAACCTCTAAGGATGGAGATTCCACCATCTCCCTAGGTAACCCATTCAAGTGCTTCAGTGATGTACTTTGACTTTTTTGTCTGGAATGTTCATGAACATTACAATTTTCTCAGATGCGTTATTATAATATTTGTATTGCTGCACCTCTAAAAGTTATTTTGTTTAGTTTATCAAGTCAGAAAAATAATATTGTTTCTGTTCTCTAAATGGGTAAGCAGCAGCAATTGGTGCAAGCCACTTTGGAAGAACTGTATATTTATAGACTTCTTAAGGGAAGCCAACAGGCCCTGCAGATATGTTCTCAGAGCCAATTTAAAGCAGCAAGTAAAGGTCTTTAGTATATATGACTCAAACCAGCATGGGCAAAGCTCAGCATGCCTGTCCTTTGCCATCTCTGCTATCTACTCTAAAACAGAAGGAAAACTCCACAATCACCTGTAGACTCAAACCTCTATTCCATAATGCATGTACAGGGTGAAATACTATGGTTATGAGTTTTATCAGTGTCTGCATATAGACAGTATACCATTGATGCTCCTTCCCCTGCAACCCTAAAAGCATATTTTGCCTTTTCATGTGTTTTGAAAAGTGCTATGGTCACTTACAACACTGTATAAAAAGTTCTCTGTGAATTTATCTCTTATCAAGAGTCTAGGTACATTTATATGCAAATTAGTTGCCTTCCACAGGCTCCTGGTAAGTTATCCAGGCCATGGATACACTACTCATTTAAATAGACTTGCAGTTACTATTTTATTAAATAGGAAGAGTAAATATGAAATAATATTAATGGGTGTACCTTGAAACTTCATTATACTTTAGTTTTAAACTAGGAAGACATCTACAAATACTCTTTTCAAGATTAAAATGTAACCAGTCATAAATGATGCTGTCCCATTCTCTCCCCTTTGGCGATATCACCAATATTCAAAAAAGGGATTTCCAGTTTTTCTTAAAATCATATATTCTGTGGTCTTTTCTAGAGATCATCTCGTCTCTAGTTATTACTAAAGTGCCCACCATCTTGGCATCAAAACACCAAACAATATTTACAAAAACAATTTAAAACATCAAAAGGGATTTTTGACAGGTGTTTTATATTTTCCTTATTGGCCTTGTCTCTGTGGAAAAGGGCTTTATCAAAAAGCTGTCTTGTATTTATATTTAGGCTTAGGCTCAGGTAAGAAGTACATATTTTGCATCAACTGCTACTTTGCCCTACTAGTGTCTCTCCCTAGCTGTATTGTTCCTCAGGACCACAAGGGTTTCTGAGGATGAGACATAGGTCTTTCATGATAGGCTTTGTAGATCAGAAGTTGGATTCTGAGAGAAACAGTGAGCCAACAGAAATTGCAAAATGTCAGTGATACCGTCTTAACTCCCTTTTTTTAGTACGTCATGATGTTGAGCCATGTAATGGTGGTTGGACTCGGGTAAAGACAATTTTAGTAGTCTAACCTGGAGGTGATGGATAGATTCTACTCTGAGAGGAAAGGATGCAGTCTCGTGGCCAGCTGAGAATGGAAGAGAGCATTCCCCACTGTTGTAGTAGGTGTAATCAGGAGACCAATACAGCCTTCAGATGTCATGCCATCTGTGGTTTGATGTCACATTAATAGGATTAATGTACTGGCGAGTTCCTCAAAGAGTGTTCTTTTTTTTTTCTTATATCACTTCTGTTTGCCCTGGGCTCTTTGAGTCAACTGCTTTTCTTCCATCTGCTTATCTTTACAGGCACAGAGAACATAAGCAGCCATACTGGGTCAGACCAAAGGTCCATCTAGCCCAGTATCCTGTCTTCTGACAGTGGCCAATGCCAGGTGCCCTAGAGGGAATGAACACAACAGGTAATCCTCAAGTGATCCATCCCGTCGCCCATTCCCAGCTTCTGGAAAACAGAGGCTAGGGATACCATCCCTACCTATCCTGGCTAATAGCCATTGATGGACCTATCCTCCATGAAATTATCTAGTTCTTTTTTGAACCCTTTTATAGTGTGGGCCTTTACAACATCCTCTGGCAAGGAGTTCCACAGGTTGACTGTGCATTGTGTGAAGAAATACTTCCTTTTGTTTGTTTTAAACCTGCTGCCTATTAATTTCATTTGGGGACCTCTAGTTCTTGTATTATGAGGAGTAAATAACACTTGCTTATTTATTTTCTCTTATGATTTTATAGACATCTATCATGTCCCCCCTTAGTCGTCTCTTTTCCAAGCTGAAAAGTCCCAGTCTTATTAATCTCTCGTAATATGGCAGCCGTTCCATGCCCCTAATCATTTTTGTTGCCCTTTTCTGAACCTTTTCCAATTCCAATATATCTTTTTTTGAGATGGAGCAACCACCTCTGCACCCAGTTTTCAAGATGTGGGTGTATCATGGATTTATATAGAGGCAACATATTTTCTATCTTATTATCTATCCCCTTCTTAATTATTCCAAACATTGTTTGCTTTTTTGACTGCTGCTGCCCATTGAGTGGATGTTTTCAGAGACATTTGGTGACAACAGAGGTTGCACTGGTTCTGTATACAGCTGTTGCTGATAACTCTGAATACTCAGGTGAGGAAAGGGGATTAAGTAGGAGGATCCTGGTTAGGTTAAAGCTCTAATTTTACTGAAACAAGTTTTTTCATTTGAGAGAGGTTGAGGGGCAGTCCAGTCCAATGCAGAGGCCACTGGCTTGGGACTTAGGAGACCTGGGTTCTATTCTTTACTCTATCACTAGATAAGTCCCTTCACTTCTCACTCTCGCCCTCTGTGTCTGTTTTTCCTCCCACCCTTTGTCTGGCTTGTCAACTTAGCTAGTAGGGACTGCCTCTTGCTCTGGGTTTGTACAGTGCCCCATGAAGTGGGGTTCTGATCATGGTAGGGCTTCTAGATGCTATTGTAACATAACTAACTGACATAGACAAAACTGCAGCTGTAAAGATGCTATGAACCACCCCTGTTAGCTCACCAGAGGCAGAAGACCTACTGAATGTGAAAGAGAGGACTTAGGAGGCTAGGGGGAAACACCACCCCAAACTGGGCAAGACCACTCAGACAACTGTTCTGTTTGGTCATTTACTTTGTGCACAGGCAGACATGGTCCAGGCCTTACCCACTGTAATTCTTTAGCTACGTGGAAGAAGGCAAGGAATAGGGAGAGAGACAAGGCTTCTTAGAAATATCTACACAGGGAGAAGCAGTAAAGAGTCCTGTGGCACCTTATAGACTAACAGATATTTTGGAGCATGAACTTTCGTGGGTGAATACCCACTTTGTTGGATGCATGAAATTTCCAGGGCAGGTATATATATGCAGGCAAGAAGCAGCTAGAGAAACGAGTTAGTTCAATCAGGGAGGAGGCCTCTTCTAGCAGCTGAGGTGGAAAACAAGGGAGGAGAAACTGGTTCTGTAGTTGGCAAGCCATTCACAGTCATTGCCATTCCTAATATCTGATTGTGTCCATTTATCTTTTCCGTAGAGACAGTCCAAACTGATG
>NC_133792.1:26014425-26022991 GCF_003597395.2 Chelonoidis abingdonii
GATGAGGACAACATAGAGTCATCTCGATCACTTTGTAAGCTGGGCCCATTCAAACAAAATATGTTTTTAACATACCAAAAGGCAAAATTATACATCTTTGAATGAGGAATGTAGGCCATAGCTTCAGAAAGAGGGATTATATCCTGGACAGTAGATACTATGAAAAGGATTTAGCTGTCACAGTGGACAAGCAACACAACATGAATTCCCGGTATGATGCTGTGGCAAAAAGGGCTAATGTGATCCTTGGACGAATAATGGTAGTAATGAGTAAGGAGGTGATGTGAATTTACCTTTGAATTGGTGAGACTGATGCTGGAATACTGCATACAGTTCTGTGTCCATGTTTTAAAATTGGTGTTGAAAAACTGGACAGGGTGCAGAAAACAGCAGCAAAAATACTTTGAGAACTGGAGAAAATGCTTTAGAGTGAAAGACTTAAAGAGCTCAATTTGTTTAGTTTCTCAATAGAAAGATGAAGAGGTGACTTGATTACAGTGTCTAAATACCATCACGGGCAGAAAATACCAGGTGCTGAAAGGGCTCTTTAATCTAGCAGGAAAATAGCATAATAAGAGTTAATGGCTGGATGCTGACATCAGACAAATTCAGATCAGAAACAAGAAACAAAATTTTTCAAGTGATGTTGATTACCCATTGTACCAAACTATCAAGGGAAGTGGTGGATTCTCCAACTATTGATGTCTCAAAATCAAAACTGGATGCTTTTCTAGAACACACGCTATGGAGCTCTATAAAGGGGTTAAATTTAATGGCTTCGGATAGACATGCCTGACTAGATAATCCTTCTGGCCTTAACCTATGAATTTATCAATTTATCAGTGAGATCTGCCATTTTCTCTTACTGACTGCAGTTGGTCTATGCAAAATTTTATTTTATTTTTAAAATTCAAAGTAGGCCATATAGATTTTGAATTATGCCCACTTTCTTATGTCTACCTCAGGTCATAATTACTTTAATTAGGCCATGAAAACTTTATAATTTCTATGCTGGGGATCACAGACTTTACAAAAAGTCTGTGCTGTCTGGGCATCCTATGCCAAGTATGACATATACAGAAATGTTAAAATTATACAGTTTACTTCCCTTCTTGTGCAGGTAAGAAATGCATGATTTAATGTTTCCATGAACACCATTTTTATTTCTACTTATCTGGCATATGAAGGGAGGCAGCATGACCTAGTGGCCACAGCACCAGGCAGTGCTCATTTAATAAATAGCTATTCAGTATTGTGGTTTCACCTAATTGTTTAATATGTGGCCCCATCCCCTATTTACTGCATATTTTTCAAACCCTGCTGTGAAGAGAGAAGGAGACAATTCATCTTGTGCAGTAACTGAAATTCTTTGAGGTGTGTCACCTTCTGGGTGCTTCACTTCAGGAGTGTATGCACCCTATGCCTGTGATTGGAGATTTTTGGTAACTGTGCCTCTTTTGGCCCATACATGTGCTCCAGACATCCTTGTGCCCCATAGTGAGGCTATATAAAGCTGCATGGGTGAACTGCCCTCAGTTCCCATGAGGACACTACTCAAAGAAGAGAGAGGGATTCTGGGTCAAGTGCTACGAAAAATAATTTGGGGCTATAAGCGAAGAACTTATCACCAGTTTTCGTGCATGCAGGGCAGCAGCTCTTTGTACATTCCTTGTAAACACACAAGACTGAATTAAAGAAAAAATCAGACTCCACTGTTAATTTCTACTCCCAGACGAAACACCATCAGGGCACTGAACTTTGACTAGCTGCTCAGGTCAAAAAGTGTTAACAGTATCTATGAATTTTAGGTTTCAGAGTAGCAGCTGTGTTAGTCTGTATCCACAAAAAGAACAGGAGTTCTTGTGGCACCTTAGAGACTAACAAATTTATTTGAGCATAAGCTTTCATGGGCTACAGCTCACTTCTTCAGATTTTAGGTGCACTCTATTTGTGACACCTAGGTCCTGTGTTTTCTGACTACTTAGCATTATAAAATATTTTATATGTGAGAAGCACAGCTCTCACTGAGTTCAGTTGCAGCTCTGAGTGCATAGTCGTTCTGCAAATCAGGCCTTAAGTCAGCACGCCTCATAAAACGAGGAACACACAATTAGTGACAACTGAGGAAAAGTTTAATTTAAGTGACTTCCTCCAGCAACCCAGTAACACTGTGGCAGAGACTGAGATAGAAAACAATTCCCAAGGGCATAATTCAACTCTCTTAACCATGATACTATCCTTTTTCTTCCTGTAATTCCCTGCCTTGTTCATGTCCAACTTCTGCAACAAATCAGGCAAGAGTCCTGCAGACAACATCCTCCTTTACTACTATACAACTCTATTTCATCCCCAGAGCAGCCCCGTCCTGTGGACTAAATGAGGCAGTGGTCCTGTGGAAAAATATAATACATGACCATGCAATTAAAGACTTTAATAACTTCTGAGTGCTTGACTCTGTAACCTTAATTATCGTCTTTTAATATAGTTTTGTGAGAGTGTGTGTTATAAACAGATGGCTAAGGGTTAATGTTTCTTTCACCTGTAAAGGGAACAAAGGGAACCAAACACCTGACCAGAGGACCAATCAGGAAACTGGATTTTTTCAAAACTNAGGTGTGCAAACAACACAGGGGGAGAAACTGTCTTAGTTGGCAAGCCATTTCACAGTATTGCATCTATATCTGATTGTGTCCATTATCCTTTTCCGTAAGACAGTCCAAACTATATTAGAGAATGGCATATACAAAACCTGTGAGAGAACACTTCACCTCCCTGGCCACACTATAGCAATCTTCAGGAGAATACCTGCAGCAAAAAAACATTCAGACCAGAACTTCAAAGAGAAACTGCGGAGCTTCAGATTCATTGACAATTTGACACCATCAGCTCAGATGTAAAACAAAGACTGTGATGGTCTTTGCACTACAAAACCAGTTTTCTCTCACCTTAGCTTTTCATACCTCTAGCTGCTAGAGGGGCCTCATCCTCCTGGATTGAATACTAACCTCATTATTTCTAGCCCGTTCCTTGCTTGCATATATATACCTGGCCCTGGAATTTCCACGTACATGCATCACCAAGTGGGTATTCACCCTGAAGCTCAGCTCCAACATTCTGTTAATACTATAGGTCCACAGGACTCTTTGCTGCTTTACAGATCCAGACTAACACGCTATCCCTCTGATACTTTACACAGGAGAGAATTAGGCAGAATAGCAAATGGACATATGTTTTTGCAGAGCTCTGCTTCTTTAGGAGTGAATATAGTAATAAGTAGGAGCTTTATCTCAGGTCAATCCCAGTGAATTTTAATCAGACCTATAAAATAATATTTCTATAGCATATCCAAATGAGCTTATGAAGAAATTATATCAAATATTCATGCTCTGGTGATTAACCAGGAAACTCCATTATTTTGGGAATTACATAGGTTCTTGTTCCACATGAATGTAGCCCACCAAAAAGCCCAGAACTCTGTAATGTTGTGAATGCTTTCCCTTAACTGTTTTTTCTGTTTCTCCACCAGAGAGGGATGGCTGATTTAAAATATAAATAAATATAATAAAATACTTGTACACTAACACTCTAAGCAGTTGAAATTAGGAACGTACAGAGACAAAGTCAGCATCAACCTGAAACAGACCTAGAATATCAACCAGTTAGGAAGTGCAGAACATCAGTAAATTTCAACATGTTTATTTTTAAGGCAGTTTGTGTGATGGTGGTGTTTGTGTTTGTGCTGAATCCTTGTGGGGATACTAAATCTATTTCTGAAAGAACCATGATGCTCTAAATACCTAGACTGCTGCATCTCATCCACCATTGTACCTGCTATAAGGCAGAGTGGTAGGTATATGCTGCAACATTTCATCTAGAATCACGTGTAGGGCTTTTATGTAGGCAGGTGCACTGTGGCTGGATATGCCAGCAATGCTAGAGCACCAAGAAGCAGGTATTAATAGAATGAGAGAGTTGGGTAACCATTGAGTAAAACATTGTACGCAATGGACTCATTTTCAGCCTGGAAATATATAAGTTGAATTTGCAGTCTCTCTCCATGTGTTCTGATTTTTGTTTTGGTCTCACCGTCTTTCTAGAATGCTGATAAAACTTTATTCAGCATCAAATCTGTTAAGTTAAACAATACTCAATATCAGCCTGTATCCAGACAATGCTTTGATGTAAAGCAATTATTGTCATATTTATTTCCTAGTATATAATAAATCCTCAGAGAATTTGAGAATATCACAGAGTACCACTCTCTCCCTCCTCCCTCACCTCCTTAGGACTATCAAGCGTTCAAAGAATTATGCAATTAATTGTTAACAATAATAGAATACAATTATTTAAATATCTATGATATTTCTACATTTTCAAATATATTGATTTCATTACACTCAGAACTACAATATATGGTGCTCACTTTATTTTGATTACAAATATTGCACTGAAAAACAGCGAAGAAATAGATATATTTCAATTCACCTAATACAAGATGTGATGTAATCTCTTATCAATGAAAGTTGCACTTAACAAATTTCTAGAAATGTGTAGAAAAAAACTGCAATTCAGAAATAAACGTGTAAAACTTTAGAACCAAAACCATCATCTCCCTCTTGTCAGCCAATTGCTCAGAAAAACAGGTTTGTTTCATTTGCAAGGAAAAAAACTTTATCTACTTCTTGTTTACAGTGTCACCAAAGTGAGACAGCATTTGCATGGCACTGTGCAGCTGTGTTGTGAGATATTTATGTGCCAGATGCATGAAGATTCAAGCAGTGCAGACCAATGAATGATTATTTTCATACTTCTGAGTCAGACACCACCACAAGATTGATTTCTTTTTAGTGGTTTTGGTGTTGATAGTTTCTGCATCAGAGTGTGGATTTCTAAAATTCTGAAGCAACGCTCCACACCGTCCCTCTCAGATTTCTAGAGGCACTCATAGATTCTTAAACCTTGGTCCAGTGCTGATACTTCTTTAAAATCTCACATTGGTACTTCTTTTATGTTTGTCAAATTGCAGAAAGTGTCTCAAAAATGAACAATATGTGCTGGTCATCACCAGACTCCTATAACATGTAATATAGGCAGAATTGGGTAAACAATGCAAGAGGCTACAAATTTCCCCCAAGGAGTTCAGTCAACAATTTATATAATGCATTTTTAAATGAGCATCATCAGCATGGAAAAATGTCCTCTGAATGGTGGCAAAGCATGAAGGGCATATGAAATGTTTAGCATATCGGCAGGTAAATCCTTAAAAAAAATGCCAAAAAGCCTTTATGAAGTTTGCCATGTGCAAGGGCTGTCCTAGCGGGATTGGGGTTCCAGACAGAAGTGAATAATCCTCACTTTCCGGATCAGACCCAATCTCTTCGCGGGACCAACTGCCGCTAGCCATCACACCTGACTGCTGCCCGCTGCCCCAAAGCACGGGGCCTGACCAGTCCCCTGATTGCTGTACCTGGGGACAAGTCAGATCATGCACCTGTTCTCACTTTCAGGTGACATTGATAATAAGGCAAGCAGCGCAGCCATTACTCCCATAAATGTAAACAAATGTAGTTTTCTTAGTGGTATGGAATGACAAAGAATAGGACGATTGGATCTGTACACTTCGAATTTACACAAAGTTTTGTTTTTGAAGATGCAGTTAATTGTAACAAAAAAACCTCATGTGGAAGAAATTGCACTTTCACAGATAAAGCGACCACACTACAGCTACTATGAGTTATTGTGATTTAACACAACGAAAGCCTGAATATATATACATTCGAATGGATAAACTGTCAACAAAGTCAAGAGAGAGTCTGAAGGATCACAAACATCTACAGCGCTCAAGATAATCTCTGTTGGCAAACCCTTGTCGCAGATGCTTCGATTAAATGAGTATTCTAAGGTTTATTTTTAAATTCTTCATAGAAATATTAGGGTAGAAGAGACTCAGAATCATCTAGTCTAATCCTCTGCTCAAAGCAGTGACCAGCACCATAATAATACAATCACTATCGCAGGGCCTATCTGATACAAAGAAACCCAAAAGACACGAACAACAGGAGACCCATAGGAGAATTAACCAACAAAAAACCACAAAAAACCAACAAAACCCACAAAAACAAACCACCACCAAAACAAAAAAAAAAAACCTAAACCAGAACGAAGCAACCACCAAAAAAACCTAAACCCAACCCCGAAAAATCGCCACATCAAACAGCGAAAAGTCACGCCAGAAATACGAAAACATGCAAAACAAACCAACAACAAACACCAAAACAAAAAATCAAACACACCACCCCATCAACCAAAAACAAAACAAAAAACCCAACAAACAAAACACAACACCAACCAGAAACCACCACACCAACACCACCAAAACACCAAACACCCCACCCCACAGCCCAAAATCCCCCACACACCAACCAAAAACCAAAAACCAAGCCTCACCACACAAACATCACAACCAAAAAAAACAAAATTACACCAAAGACCCAACAACCCACACGCCATAAAAACAAACCAAACACAACAAAACACTCCACAAACAAAAAAAAAAGACCAAAATCAAAAACACACAACCAATAAACATCAAAACAAAACCAAAAAAAACCACACTCGACAAACACAAACCCAACACAAAACAAAACAACACCAAAAAAAAACACACCACCACACACCCAAAACCCACACACACCAACAACAAACCCACAAACAATACAAGAAAATAATACCAAAAAAAACTCACACCACAAAAACAAACAAAGACACAACAACACAACACACAAAACAACCATAAAAATACACACATACAAAAACACACACAAAAAATCAAAAAAAAGACACCATAAAAAAAAATAAAAAAAAAATCCAAGATATATTTAAATAAATTGTATTCTATTATTGTTTAACAATTAATTGCAATTAATTCTTTGAATCGCTTGATAGCCCTAAGGAGGGGAGGGAGGGAGGGAGAGAAGGGTGGTACCTGGATAATTCTCCAAATTCTCTGAGGCAATTTATATTACTAGGAAATAAATATGACTAATAAATTGCTTTACATCAAAGCATTGTCTGGATACAGGCTGAATATTGAGTATTTGTTATACTTAACAGATTTGAATGCTGATAAAGTTGTTTATTCAGCATTCTAGAAAGACAGGTGAGGACCAAAACAAAAATCAGAACACATGGAGAGAGACTTGCAAATTCAACCTTATATATTTTCCAGGCTGAAAATGAGTCCATTGCGTACAATGTTATACTCAATGGTTACCCAACTCTCTCATTCTATTAATACCTGCTTCTTGGCTGCTCCCTAGCATTTGCAGCATATCCAGCCACAGTGCACCTGCTACATAAAAGCCCTAACAGTGATTCAGATGAAATGTTGCCAGCATTACATACCACTCTGCCATATAGCAGGTACAATGGTGGATGAGATGCAGCAGCTAAGGATTTTAGAGCATCATGGTTCTTTTCAGAAAAATGTTAGTATCCCCACAAGGATTCAGCAAAACACAAACACACCACCATCACCACAAACTGCTTAAAAATAAACATTTGAAATGTAATTACTGATGTTCTGCACTTCCTAACTGGTTTGATATTCTAGGTCCTGTTTCAGGTTGATGCTTGACTATGTCTCTGTACGTTCCTAATTTCCAACTGCTTAGAGTGATTTAGTGTAACAAGTGATTTATTTATTTATTTATTATTTTAAATCAGCCATCCCTCTCTGGTGGAGAAAACAGAAAAAACAGTTAAAGGGAAAGCATTCACAACATTACAGATTGCTGGGCTTTTTTTAGGTGGAGCTACACATTGCATGGAGGAACAAGAACCTATGTAATTCCCCAAAACATTAATGGAAGTTTCCTGGTTAATACCCAGAGTCTTGAATATTTGATATAATTTCTTCATAAGCTCATTTGTAATGCTATAAGAAATTATTATTTTATAGGTCTGATTAAAATGTCACTGGGATTAGACCTGAGATAAAGCCCTACTTTTTATTACATTATTCACTGCAAAGAAGCAGAGCTCTGCAAAACATCATGTCCATTTGCTATTCTTGCCTAATTCTCTCCCTGTGTAAAGTATCAGAGGGGTAGCCGTGTTAGTCTGGATCTGTAAAAGCAGCAAAGAGTCCTGTGGGACCTTATAGATTAACAGATGTTTTGGAGCATGAGCTTTCATGGGTGAATACCCACTTCGTGGATGCATGTAGTGGAAATTTCCAGGGCCAGGTATATATATGCAAGCAAGAAACGGGCTAGAGATAATGAGGTTAGTTCAATCAGGGAGGATGAGGCCCTCTTCTAGCAGCTGAGGTATGAAAACTAAGGGAGGAGAAACTGGTTTTGTAGTTGGCAAGCCATTCACAGTCTTTGTTCAACCCTGAGCTGATGGTGTCAAATTTGCAGATGAATTGAAGCTCAGCAGTTTCTCTTTGAAGTCTGGTCCTGAAGTTTTTTTGCTGCAGGATATCTCGCTAAAATCTGCTATAGTGTGGCCAGGGAGGTTGAAGTGTTCTCGTACAGGTGTTTGTATATTGCCATTCTCTAAT
>NC_133792.1:26023091-26024140 GCF_003597395.2 Chelonoidis abingdonii
CCCTCTGCCTGCCCTGACCCCTGCATCCCCTCACACCTCCCCAGTCCCCTGCCCTGACGCCTGCACCCCCCCCCCCACACACACACCCCCAGCCCTGGGCTGGGGATACTGTGTCAGCTGATCCCCACAGTCTCCAATCTACCTGGGCAGTACAGCAGACATGGCTCTGCCTATTAGCTCCTCTCCACTCCCCAGCCCACCCACCCCTTGCTTCCCAAAGCTTAAGGCTGAGCCCTCACACTTTTAAAAATGATTGCTTGCTCCTCCTCCCCTCAGGCTTTTCTGGCAGCCGTGTTGCCAGATATCCAGTTTTAGACTGGAAACTCCAGTAGAAAATGGGACCTGGGTGTTTGGTTAGCAGTGCTGACTGGCAACTAAAAGTCTGATTATAGGAGTAACCACATTACCCTCCGCTCCTCCCACTCACAACTCCCACCTCAGAGGGCTGGAAGAGAACCTGTCCTCCTGCTGCTGGATGTCATGGAGTGTGGGGGAGTTGGGGTCCTGCACCCCACACTTCCTGCGATTCACCATGACTCTCAGCCAGCCAGTAAAACAGAAGGTTTATTAGATGACAGGCACACAATCAAAGCAGAGCTTGTAGATATGGAAAAACAGGACTCCTCAGTCAGGTCTGTCTTCTAGTGGAGGGAGCCCAGATGCCAGTGCTAGGCCTCCATCCATTTCCCCTCCAGCCCCTCCTCTGTCCTTTGTCTCTTTCCCCAGGCCAGGAGGCCACCTGATCTCTTTGTTCTCCAACACCTTCAGTTGGCACCTTGCAGGGAAGGGGCCCAGGCCATCAGTTGGCTGGAGAGAGGGTGTCAGCCATTCTCTGTGCAGACAGCATCACACCTGCCCTCTAGGGCTCTGCAATAATCACACCCCCTTACTCCACCAGCTAGCTACGTAAAAGCAGCAGAGAATCCTGTGGCACCTTATAGACTAACAGAAGTTTTGGAGCGTGAGCTTTCGTGGGTGAATACCCACTTCGTCAGACGCAGGTAGTGGAAATTTCCAGGGGTAGGTATATATATGCTAGCAAGCAAGCA
>NC_133792.1:26024165-26086883 GCF_003597395.2 Chelonoidis abingdonii
GGAGCAGAAGTTTGTGCTGGCCCAGCTCCATGCTGAGCAGGGGCAGGTTCTGCTGGCAGCCAAAGCCAAGCTCTTCCTCCTGCCTCTTTCCCCCACTTAGTACATTCCCTCCCCCTCCTGCAATCAGTTGCTTGCCCGCAGGAGCGGGGAGGTGGGGAGAGTGCTGGAGCCTTCAGGCTAGGGCCGGGGGAAGGAGAGAAGAGCAGGGCAGGCCTTGAGGATAGGGGCTGGAAATGGGCATCCCCTCCCTCCAGCTCCCTGCTGTGAAGCACTCCAGGACCCAGCACCCTCACAGTCCTCTGCCCCCCCTGCCCCCCCTCGCACCACCACCGCTGACCCCCCTGCAATCCCTTCACACCTCCCAGTCCCCCTGCCGACGCTGCACCCCCCCCCCCCCACCCACCACACCCCCAGCCCTTGGCTGGGGGATACTGTGTCAGTGATCCCACCATCTCCAATCTACCTGGGCAGTTACAGCAGACATGGCTCTGCCTTTATTAGTCCTCTCCACTTCCCCAGCCCCCACCTTGCTTCCAAAGCTTAAGGCTGAGCCTCCTCACCACTTTAAAAAGGATTGCTTGCTCCTTCCTCCCCTCAAGGCTTTTTCTGCAGCCGTGTTGCCAGATATCCAGTTTTAGGACTGGAACTTCCAGGTGAAAAGTGGGGTACCTGGTGTTTTTGTTAGCATCTGACTGGCAACTAAAGGCTGATTATAGGTCAGTAACCACATTACGCCTCCGCTCTCCCGTCAAACTCCCACCTCAGGAGGGCTGGTAGAGAACCTGTCCTCCTCTGCATGGATGTCATGGAGTGTGGGGGAGTTGGGTCCTGACCCACATTCCTGCTGATTCACCATGACTCTCAGCCAGCCAGTAAAAACAGCGGTTTTCGATGACAGAGCACACAATCAAAGCAGAGCTTTAGATATGGAAACAGGACTCTCAGTCACGGTCTGTCTTTCTAGTGGAGGGAGCCAGATGCCAGTGCAGGCCTCCTCCATTTCCCCTCCAGCCCTCCTCGTCCTTTGTCTCTTTTCCCCAGGCCAGGAGGCCACCTGATCTCTTTGTTCTCCCAACACCTTCAGTTTGGCACCTTGCAGGGGAAGGGCCCGGACCATCAGTTGGCTGGAGAGGGGTGTCCGCCATTCTCTGTGAGACAGCATCACAGCCTGCCCTCTAGGGCTCTGCCAATATCACACCCCCTTACTCCACCGTAGCTACGTTAAAGCAGCATGAGAATCCATGTGCACCATTATAGACTAACAGAAGTTTGGACGGTGAGCTTTGCTGGGTGGATACCCACTTCGTCAGACGCAGGTAGTGTGAAACTTTCCAGGCAGGTTATATATTGGCTGAAGGCAAGCAAGCTAGAGTAACGAGGTTAGTCAAGTCAGGGGAAGGTGAGCCCTGTTTCTAGCAGGTAGAGTTGTGAAAACCAAAGGAGGAGGTGAATATGGTCTGTAAATTGGCAAGCCTATTCACAGTCTTTGTTTAGTCCAGAGCTCGATGGGTCAATTTAGCAAGATGAATCTGAAAGACCAAGCAGTTTCTCTTTGCAGTCTTGGTCCTAAGAAGTTTTTTTGCGGGCAGGTATGCCACCTTAAGGGTCTGCTATAGTGTGGCCGGGAGGGTGGCGGGCTTGAAGTGCTCTCCTAACAGGTTTTTGTTATGCCATTTCCTGAATATCTGCATTTGTGTCCATTTATCCTTTTCCATAGTGGACTGTCACGTTTGGCGATTGTACTAGCAGTAGGGAGTGCCATATGATGGCGTTTCTATATTAACATGTGGACCGTGCAGGTGAATAACCCAGTGATGGTGTGGCTGATCTGGTTAGGTCCTGTGATGGTGTCGTGGTGATAGATAGTGGGCAGTTCGGCATCGAGGTTTGTGCAGTGGATTGGTTCCTGAGCTAGGGTTACATTATGGTACGGGTGTGCAGTTGCTGGTGAGGAATACGTTCAGTTGGCAGGTTTTCTGTGGGCAAGGATGTTGGCTGTGCCACCCAAGGACACTGTGAAAGTGTGGGATCATTGTCCGGAATGGGTTGTAGAATCTCTGATGATGCATTGGAGGCGTTTAGCTGGGTGTATGTGTGACCAGTGGAGTCCTGTTGGTTTCTTTCTTGGGTTGTCTTGCAGTAGAGGCTTCTGGGTACACGTCTGGCTCTTGTTGATCTGTTTCCTAATTCCTCGTGACAGGCTTTGTAGTTTTGAGAATGCTTGGTGGAGATTTGTAGGTTTGGTCTCTGTCTGAGGGGTTAGATCAGATGGCGGTTGTACCTCAGTGCTTGGCTGTAGACAATGGCTCGTGTGATGTGCCTGGGATGGAAGCTGGAGGCAATTGAAGTAAGACATAGCGTGCGGATTAGGTTTTCGATTATAGGTGTGTGTAATGTGACCATCTATTTGCACCGTTTGGTGTCTAGAAAGTGGACTCCTAGTGTAGATTGGTCCAGGCTGAGGCTGTGGTGGGTGGAATTGTTTGACATCGCTGGTGGAATTTTTCTAGAGTCTCCTTCCATGGTCCAGATGATGAAGATGTCATCATGTACGCATAGGTAGAGAACAGGGGCGTGACGTTGGCGAGAAGTGAGGAGCGTTGTTTGCAGGTCAGCATAAAATAATATTGGTTGATTGTGGGGCCATGCGGGTGCCCATTAGTCCAGTGCCACTGATTTGGCGATATTATATTGTCATCAAACTTGAATAGTTGTGTGTCTAGTTATAAGGCACAGAGATCAGCAGCCAGTTGTGCTGTGGCCATCATCAGGAGATTACGGTCCTGACAGCTTGTCTTCATCGGTGTGTTGGGATGTATTGTGTACGAGAGCCTCTAATCCATGGGTGGCTAGATGGTGTCTTTCTGAGATGACCAATGCGTTGTAGTTTCGCGGAAATCAGTGGGTAATGTGTGTCACCGAGAAGCTGGAGTGCTGGTGGCATAGGGTCTGAGAGAGAGTCCACCTATCCAGGACAGTCCTTCAGTGAGAGTGCCAATGCCGAGATGATTGGGGCGTCCAGGATTTCCAGGTTTTGTGATCTTGGGATAGTAATGAAATGCATAAGGCACTGAGGCCAACCCACCCAGTTACTCAGAGAAACATTAAGAAACACAAAAAAATGGAGGAGGGTAGCTCAGTGCTCAGTGAGAGAAAAGAAAATGGGCTAGAACCAGGGCAGTAGGCTCCCCTCCCCAGCCCGGCCCCTTCCTAGCTCCCGCTTCCACTGGTGCTTTGCCCCAGACAGTTACTCGCCGTGCCTCGGCCCGTCCGTCCTAGCTGGCGAAGGGAGGTTGCTGCAGCTCCTGCATAAGCTCTTATTGAATCGTTCCCGCCTCTTACGCAGCGCTGTTGGTGCGCTGTGCTGGCGGGCGGGTGAGGATTGGCTGAACTACCTGTTCAGTGTGGTGAGCCCTAGTCCTCCGTGGGGTCGGCTCGTCACTCACCCGGCGCGGCCTTGCAGCAGTGGGCGGGGGGCCTTGGGGGGCGCACGGCGTCGGTCTGTGGGGGCGAGGGGGACCCGCCCCCGCCCCCGCCCCTGCTGCGGGACAGCAGCGGCCGACCGGCCTCGGCCCCGACCCGCGGAGAACCACTCGTGCGCCGCGGCAGGTGAGACCAGACCCGCTCCCATCCCTGAGACTTCGCCGCTCCCGCCTCCCCCGGCGGTGAGGCCTTCGAGCTCCTGGCTTCCGCGGGACCCCGCTCACACTCAAGGCACCGGCTGGCGCCGCTTCGCGGGCCGGGCCAAACCCAAACAGCAAACAGTGGAGCCCCGGAGTCCCACCCCGCCCCACACTCGGAGCCCGCCGACTCGCGCCCGCCCCTAACCGTGAGGACGCCCTCCCAACAACCCGCACCCCCGATCGCCGCCCGCACCCACACCGAGACCTCCTCACCCTACTCCAACCCACACCGAAAAGACCCTCCCCCACTCTACCCGATGCACCCCCCACCCGGAGAACCCCCCGACCACCGCCTTCCCACACCCCGAGGACCTCCTTCACCCACCCCATATCCACCACACCACGAGACCCCCGACCGCGCGCCCGCCCACACCGACAGACCCCTCCCACCACCCGACCCCCGACCCCCGGCCCCCCCACACCCGCAGAACTTCCTCAACCCTATACTCACCACACCCGCAGAGATCCCCCCGCCGCCACACCCGGAGACCCCACCCGACTCCGCCCGCCCCTACACCCGGAGACCCCCGACCCGCCTTCCCCACCACAGCCCGAGACCTCCTCACCACCTACTTCCACACACCCCGAGACCCCCGACCGCCCGCGCCACACCCTGAACCTCCTCACCCCTCTCACCACCACCCAGAGAGCCCCCCGACTCCGGTCCGGCCCCACCACCCGAGAGCCCCCGGACTCCACCCGCCCCGCACACCACGGAGACCCCCCCGACCCCCTTCCCCACCCACCCCGAGACCTCTCCACCCCCTACACTCCACCACACCGAGACCCCCCCGACCCGCCCGCTCGCACATCCCCGAGACCTCCTCGACCCTACCCCATCTCAGCCAACCCGCGAGACCCCCCCCGACCGCCCGCCCACACCCGGAGACCCTCCCCGACTACGTCCGGCTCCCACACTTGGGAGACCCCTCCACAACCCAACCGAGACCTCCCTCACCTACCCCATCTCCACCACACACCCGAGACCCCCCCGACCCGCCCGCCCAGCACCGGAGACCCTCCCACACCACCGATCCCCCCAGACCCGCCCGCCCACACCCCCGAGACCTCCTCACCCTACTGCCCCACACCCCGAGACCCCCCCGCTCCGCCCGTGCCCCACACCCGAGGCCCCCCGACGCACACACCCGCACCCACACCGAAGAGACACCCCCCGCCACCGCCTTCCCACACCCGAGACCTCCCCCCCTACTCCATCCACAACCCGAGAGACCCCCCGACCCCGCCCAGTACCCCACACCCAGACCCCTCCCACACCCCGGAGCCCCCCGACCCGCGCCCTACAGCACCCGAGACCTCCTCACCCTACTCCACACAGGACAGAGATCCCCCCGCCCGCACACACGGATACCCCCCCGATCCCCCGCCCCATCACCCGCGAAGACCTCCTCACGCCCTACTCCACCACACCCGGAGACCCCCCGACCCCAGCCAGCCCCACACCCCGAGACCTCCTCACCCTACCCCATCTCCACCACATACCACCGAGACCCCCGACCCGCCCGCCCCACACCCGGCAGTACCCCTCCACACCCCGACCCCAAATACCCGACTCCCGCCCGCGCCCACACTCCGAGACCTCCTCATCCTACTCCACCACCCCCGGAGACCCCCCGATCCGCCCCGCCCCACACCCCGAGCGGCCCCGAACTCCACCGCCGCCCCACACCGCGGAGACCCAGCCCCGACCCCTGCTTCCCCACACCAGAGAACCTCCTCGACCCCTACTTCCACCACATCCCCGGACCCCCCAGGACACCCGCCCGCCCACACCCGGGAGAACCCCCCGGACTCCGTCCGCGCCCACAGCTTGAGGACCCCTCCCACACCCGCGAGACCTCCTCACCCCTACCCCATTCCACACGAACCGAGACCCCGCCCGACCCCGCCCGGTCACCACACACCCAGAGATCTGCCACACCGTGACCCTTGCCTTCCCCACTACCCGAGACACCCCAACCCGCCCGCCCCACACCCGGAGACCCCCCCACCGCCGACCCCCGCTTCCCCACCGCCGAGACCATCCTCACCCCTACCACCCGCTCCACCCACCACCGAAACTCCTCACCCACTACTCACCACAACCCGGAGATCCTCCCGACTCACACCCGAGACCCCCCGACCCCGCCCGCCCCACACCGGAGATCCTGACACCCTGACCCGCCTTCCCACCACCCGCGAGACCCCCACCACACCGCGAGCTTGCCTCCCACACCCGGAGACCCTCCTACACTCTGGCCCTGCTTCCCCACACCCAGAGACACACACACACACCCCTGCTCTATCTCCCCTGCCACGCCTGAGACCCCTCCTGTTCCCTCCTCAGGACCCTCCACACCCCCACCCTGCTGCCCCCTCCTTGAGATCCCTCCCCCACACTCAGATTCCTCCACACCTTGACCCTGAGACCCCCCCACCCGGAGCCCCCTCCTTGTTCCCTCCTCGAGACCCCCTCACATCGCTGAGACCCTCTGAGCCCCCACCTGCCCCCATGCCCCGAGACCCCTCCACACCCCGAGTCCTGTCCTGCCCCAACATCCCTCCTCCCCCACACCCTGAAATCCCTCCTTCCCGCCACCCCGAGCCACCACCTCCCCCACATCCCGACTCTGCCTGCCCCTACACCCCAAGACCCCTCTGCACCCCGAGCTGCTGCCTGCCCCCTCCTTGATCCCCCTCTTGCACACCCTGATCCTGCCTCCCCCACGCCCTGAGACCCCTCTACACCCCGAGCCCCTGCTTGCCCCCACACTACGACCCCACCTCCCCCACACATCTAGACTCTACACTCTGAGACCCTGTCTGACCCCTCCTTGAGTCCCCTCCCCCACACCCCAATCCTGCCTCCTCCACACCCCGAGCCCCTGCCTGCTCCCACACCCTGAGCCCCCTCCACACCTGGAGACCCCAGCTGCCCCCTCACCTCAAGACTCTCCCACACCCCGAGACCCCGGCTGCCCCCACACCCCAAGACTCTCCCACACCCTGACCCCACCTCCTCCACATCCTGAGACCCTTCCACTCCCTGAGCCCCCGCCTGCCTCCACACCCTGCCTGCCCCCACATCCTGAGACCCTGCCTGCCCCATCCTCGAGACCCCTCCCCCACATCCAGAGATCTCGCCTGCCCCCTCCTTGAGACCCCTCCTGCTCCCTCCTCGTGATTCCTATCCCACACCCTGAGACCCTCCTGCTCCCTTCTTGAAACCCCTCCCTCACATACCCCAAGACCCCTTCTGCTCCTCCACCCCCAAAACCTCCCTGACCCCACTCTCGTGAAACCCCCTGCGCCTCTTCCCCCCCTCATGCTCCCTGCTCCACATCAGTGAGACCTTCTCCACATATCCTTGGGATGTCCCCTGCTGCCTCCTATCCCTGAGACCACTCTCCACCCACTCGTGGGACCCTCCCCCACTCCACCCAGACAATTGCCTCCCCCATCCTTGGGATGCCCTCCATTCCTGAGATCCCTTACCACCCACCTCTGGGACCCTCCTATCTCGGAGATCTCTTGACACCCACTCCTGGGACTTGTTACCCATCCGCTGGAACCTCCCATCTCCCTTGTTACCTACGTTGGTACCCCTCCTGCCCCCTAGACTCCTCGCCAGAAATTCCTGGGATGTCCCCCACCTTTTCCACTCCTGAGACCCCACACCCTTGGGACACACTCTCGTATCCCATTCCTGACACCCTCCTGTTCCTGTCACTTGCCCCCAGCCCTTCCACCAGGTGAGTCCCTGGGAAACCTCATCTATGTTGCAAACTCCCTCTCCAGGGGTTGGTAAGATCAGAACTGCCTCCCATCCCTATCACTCATTCTTCCCAGGATAGGTGAGACCCTGGAATGCTCTCCCTTGTTCATCTCTGTCACAAAAACTCCGCTACCTGGGGGTATTCCTGAGGCACTTCTCCTCTGCTACAGCTGCACACCCTCAGAACTAGTGAAACCCTGGGATCACCCCCATCCCTGTCACTTACCACTGCTTTCCTGAAACAAGTGAGACCCAGGACTGCCCCCCTCATCCATGTTCCTGACAGTTCTTCCAACACATCCTTGGGACAGTTTAGACCCTGGGATATCTTCTCCACATAGCTGTCACAAATACACTAGATATGTCCGAAACACCCACCAGGACAGGTGAGCCCCCGAACTGTATCCACAATCTCTTTTGTGCAAGCAACAGGTGAGGCCAATCCCTAAGATACCCCCATTCCTGTTACTCACCCTCCCTCATCCCAAGGTCGAGACCCAGAACATTCCTCCCCCCTCCCACCTGCCCATCTGCAAGATCCTCCCTACCCCCATCCCTTTCACATCTAGCTGGGACAGATGAGACTTTGTAATCCCCCCACCTACTTGATCCCTGCCTGTGTCTCACTCTTTCACACACAGTTCAGATGAGACCCTAGGAATCCTCTTCTCTGCCCTAACACTGAGATGCCCAGGAACCCTCACCCTTGCAGTGTGTCTCTTCCTCCAGGATTGGAGGGACCCAGGACACCTGCCTATTTCTGCCACTAGGCACCTGGCATCCCCAGGACCTGGCATCTCCAGCATTACACTCGCTGGAGCCCAGCGCAGAAAGTCGAAGCCCTGTTACATGAGATTGAAGCCCAGGCCAGGATCCCCGCCACCTGGGACTGAAGCCGAAGCCTGAGCAATGTAGCTTCATGGGAGTTCCTGTGGCATGAGGCCCCAGGCAGTTGCCCTGCTTGCTAACCCTTAGTGCTGGTCCTGGCTTTTATATGCAGAAAACCAGTTATTGTAGCACAGGGAGGTTGTGGAGTTCTTGTAGCATGTTGGAAGGGCTTCAGAAAGAAAAAGGTTGAGAACCCCTGCCCTAGAGCATGACTAGGGTAAATCAGTTTGCTCATCATCACTATATCCGTGTGTGTGTGTGTGTGGAGACTGTTGCTAACATTGACACTTTCCTCCTTTGCAAATAGTTCAGCATTTTATGCAAAATAGAGAGATGAAAACTTGTCCAAGGTGCGTGTATTTCTCTTTCCATCAGGTAATTTTTGTTCCTATTTGTTACAGTGCAAGCGTGTGGTATTCATATTATCACAGTTTCTTTGTTTATAGGATTCATGCACCCTTCCATCATCACCTCAAGCACCCTGTATGCAGCAATAATGTGAACAATCTATATTATTGATGTCAAGTATCAGAGGGGTGGCCGTGTTAGTCTGGATCTGTGAAAGCAGCAGAGAATCCTGTGGCACCTTATAGACTAACAGAGGTTTTGGAGCGTGAGCTTTCGTGGGTGAATACCCACTTAGTCAGACGCAGGTAGTGGAAATTTCCAGGGCAAGTATATAATGCTAGCAAGCAAGCTAGAGATAACGAGGTTAGTCAGTCAGGAGGTGAGCCCTGTCTAGCAGTAAGAGGTGTGAAAACCAAGGAGGATAAACTGGTTCTGTAATTGGCAAGCCATTCACAGTCTTTGTTTAGTCCAGAGCTGATGGTTCAAATTTGCAAATGAACTGAAAGCTCAGCAGTTTCTCTTGCAAGTCTGTCCTGAAGTTTTTTTGCAAACTGCTGAGCTTCAGTTCATTTGCAAATTTGACACCATCAGCTTGACCTAACAAAGACTGTGAATGGCTTCAATTACAGAACCAGGTTCTCCTCCCTGGTTTTCACACCTCTACTGCTAAACAGGGCCTCACCCCCTGACTGAACTAACCTCGTTATCTTCTGCTTGCTTGCTAGCATATATATACCTGCCCCTGGAAATTTCCACTACCTGCGTCTGACGAAGTGGGTATTCACCCACGAAAGCTCACGCTCCAAAACCTCTGTTAGTCTATAAGGTGCCACAGGATTCTCTGCTGCTTTCATATATTATTGATGTCTCCTACTCTAGATTTGGTGCTCAGTCTAAGAGGCATTAACCAGCTCGTTCAGTGAGAAGGCCTTTCATAGGGTGGGGGATCAAAGCCTTTACAGTAGTTTGATTTTCTGTGGTTGTAATATAAATAATCTCAATCTGTCCATTCTTCCTCCTCTTTACGAAGTCTGTGAAGAGCCTGGTAGTATTTTAAGGTTTTGACTAAATAAAAAGGAAGCCTTTACTTTTCATTGCCTCTTCTATGTGTTAGTAAGAAAGGTAGATAGTGTATGAATTAAAATTTGTTTTGGACAGAGAGATTGGCAGTATTAATAGTTAGCTTCTGTACAGTGCAGTGATAAATGCCTGAGAGATATGGACAATTAACTAGTCCTGTTCATTCTCTGCACTTCTGTTTCAGAAACTAGGGATAGAATTCCTAGCATTTTGATAATTTCAGGAGAAGAGTGTGATGAAGTCTTGGAAGTGGAGGTGCTCTTTGTGTTGTAGGTTTCAAAGAATGTTGTGGTTTTTCAGGAAGACACATACAATGAGGGCTACCTTTGTAAACTGCATCCCTGCTGAGCAGGACTTGAGGGAGGGTAGGTGGAAGGCACAGACAGCTGTAGCAGAGAAAGCTTTGTGAGATAATTTGGGAAACTAATCACACATTGTTTGGGATGACACTCTACAAATACAGTTTAGGACCTAGTTTGACAGATCTGTTCTGAATGCATTTTATGAATGTGTGTCTTGTTTTGGCTTCAGAGAATATGACTGACTAATGTTTTGGCATATAATGAAAAGGATTACAGTTGAACTATGTAATTGAAGAACCTAAACATGCCTTTTGCATGCAGTTGTTGTCATAGATGGAACTGAAACCAATGAAATGGAACAAATGCAGCCTGTTGCCTTATTAAAATTATTTTTATTAATGCAGCTGTTTACTAACCTATAGAAAAACCTATTCCATGCCCCAAAGAGAGTACAATTGAAGATAGCACTGTTTATTGTATCTTGTCTAGCAGATGCCTATTAATCAAAACTAGGCTTGTTTTCATACTGACTATTGGTTCTGGGACTGGCAGTTATTTTTGGTGTGTGGAAAAGGGGTAACAAAAATATGAGAGAAGGAATTATCTGTATACAGTTTTTTCTTTGTTTCTAAGGTTTGTGCCTCTCATGATGGTATCAGTTTGAAGAACAATGTAATAGGATACTGTCACCTAAATTATATTTTGTACACAAACACATTTTATTTATTTGTGATATAATCTACAGCAAATAAATTTGAACAGTGAAGAATTCTAAAGATCCAGTTTACTTATCACTATTTTATGTTTTTAGTTTACTTGTATTTCCCTACCTTGAATAATATAAAATCTATTTAAGTTAGTTTCACTTTTGTTTATAGTCAGTTTCACTTTCAAGTTCTTAGTGCTAAAATATTTGACTTCAAACTCTGTATGGGGAAATGTTGATTTGCTTAAAAAGACTTATTGAATTTTTTTTTTTAAAAGTGGAAACATTGTTATTGGTCTTATTTGCCAAATTTAAATTGCTTTAAATCAAATTAATCACAGTCCAGTTCATACATGCAGTTCTTGTGAGGATTTGTTCTGTATAGGTGATGAGCCTGTGGCCCAAGAAGGCGTAAAGTGTTAATAAAAGCCCTGGTTTTGTGAACATTAATATTAAACAGTGAAATGTTGTCCAAGATTTTGTGTTATCGCTGATGACTCCCATTGAAATAAACACCATAAAACAACTTTAACAATTTCCCCTTATTCCCTTTCTCTTTAGTTGTGTAGTCCTTTCATAGGGGGAAAATTCCCTGTTTGAAAGCCTTTAGATAGTGGCTTTTGTTGCTAATGTTGTGACTGAGGTGTGATACTTGTGTGCATTTGTCTTGTTTTGTCTTAAAGAAAAAAGTGGGAAAGGAAAAAAGTAGCAAAGACAGAAAATGTAGTTTCTTTCTCTTTGTCGCTCTCAATTTCAGACTACACCTCTACCCCGATATAACACAAATTTGGATATAACGCAGTAAAGCAGCGCTCCGGGGGGGGCGGGACTGCATGCTCTGGCAGATCAAAGAAAGTTCGATATAACACGGTTTCACCTATAACGCGGTAAGATTTTTTTTGGCTCCCGAGGACAGTGTTATATCGGGGTAGAGATGTGGTTGCTGGGAAATCAGAAGGCACAGCATATGATCTTATCAGCCACAGTGAGACCTTGCAAACTTTTACAGTGCCAGGCTGTTTCAGGCATTACTTTTACCTGCCTTTCCAGTCACAAGCTCATGGCAATGTTGCAAGTAGAGTTGTTTTAGCTGGCTAAGCCAGACTCTTATTTGACAGAAGGCAAAAAAAAGAAGATAGGAAATAGGAGAAATAAGATAGTGAATGAAAAATGACATAGTAGCACAGGGCTAGTATTAGGGACCTCAGCTTCACGTTTCAGGTGATGTTCAGGATTTAGCTGAACCTGATGGAGGTGGTAATTATAGAATCATAGCTGGAGTGGCTAAAATGTAGGGCTCAAAGGGACCTCAGGGTCATCTACTCCCTCCCTTCATGCTAAATCAGGATCAAGTATACCTAGACCATCCCTGACAGGTGTTTGTCTAACCTGTTCTTAAAATCCCCTCCAGTAATGAGGATTCCATAACCTTCCTTGGTAACCTATTCCAGTACTTTGCTATGATTCTAAAAGGATAGCAATGTAGAACTGGAAGGGACCTTCTTAGGTCATCTCATCCAGCCCCATGGTCTGAGGCAGGATTGAGTCTGATGTAGACCATCCCTGACAGGTGTTTGTCTAATCTAGTCTTAAAACCCCCCAACGTCAGATATTTCACAGCCTCGCTAGGTAATTTGTTCCAGGGCTTAATATGGTTACAGTTAGAAAAGTTTTCCTTATGTCTAACCTAAATCTCCTTTGCTGCAATTTAAGCCCATTACTTCTTGTCATGTCCTCAGTGGATAAGGATAACAATTTATCATTTTCTTTATAACAACTTTTTACATATTTGAAGATTGTTATAATGACCACCCAGAGTCTTCTCTTTTCCAGATTAAACAAATCCAATTTTTTCCATCTTTTCTTTTAGGTCACGTTTTCTAGATCTTTACTCATTTTTGTTACTCTCTTCTGGACTTTTTCCAGTTTGTCCACATCTTTCCTGAAATGTGATGCCCAGAACTGGACACAGTACCCTAGTTTCAGAGTGGTAGCCGTGTTAGTTTGTATCAGCAAAAAGAACGAGAAGTACTTGTGGCACCTTAGAGACTAACAAATTAATTTGAGCATAAATCCACCGAAGCTTTTGCTCAAATTAATTTATTAGTCTCTAAGGTGCCACAAGTAGTACTCTACTTGTGGCTTTATCAATGCTGAGTAGATTGGAACAATTATTTCTTGTGTCTTGCTTGCAACATTCCTGCTTGTACATCCCAGAATGATGTTCGGTTTTTTCCCCTCAGCAATATTACATTGTTGACTCGTATTTAGTTTGTGATCTGCTATAAGCCCCAGATCCTTTTCTGTAGTACTCCTTCTTGGCAGTCATTTCCCATTTTGCCTATTTGTGGAATTGCCTATTCCTTCCTAAGTAGAGTATTTTGCATTTGTTCTGATTGAATTTCATCCTATTTAATTTAGGCCATTTCTCCAGTTTGTCAAGATCATTTTGAATTCTAATCCTGTAGTCAAAAGCGCTTACAACCTGACCAGCTTGGCATCATGTTAAACGTTATATTTGTACTCTCTATGCCATTATCCAAATAATTTATGAAGATATTGAATAAAATTGGACCAAAGACAGATCCCTGCCAGACCCCACTTGACATACCCTTCCAGCTTGACTGTGAACCAGTGATAACTATTCTCTGAATATGGTTTCCTGACTAGTTGTTCACCCACCTTATAATAGGTTCACCTAGGCTATATTTTTCTAGTTTGCTTATAAGGTCATGTGAGACAGTATCAAAAGCCTTACTAAAGTCAAGATATATCACATCTACTGCTTTCCCCCATCTAAAGACTCATTACTGTGTCAAAGAAGGATATTGGGTTAGTCTGAAATGATTTGTTTTAGACAAATTCATGTTGAATGTTACTTATCACCGTATTATTTTCCAGGTGCTTACTAACTGATTGATTGAATTATCTTTCTGGGTACTGAAGTTAAGATGACTGGTCTATAATTTCCTGGCTTGCCCTTATTACCCCTTTTTATAAATAAGTACTGTATTTGCTGTTTTCCAGTCCTCTAGGATCTTTCCCATCCTTCACAGGTTTTCAAAGATAATTGCAGATAGCTCAGATCTCCTCAGGTGGTTCCTTAGATATTCTAGGATGTATTACATCAGGCCCTGCTGACTTGAAGATATCTAACTTGTGTAAGGGTATGTCTACACTGCAACTAGGCACCCATGGCTAGCCTGTCCCCGCTGACTCAGGCTTAGGCTGCGGAGCTGTTTAATTGCTGTGTAGGCATTTAGCTGCAGCCCGAGTTCTGGGACCCCTCCCACCTCATAGGATCGTAGAGCCCAGCTTCAGCCTGAGCCCAAATGTCTACACCACAGTTAAACTACCCCTTAGCTCAAGCCCCATGAACCCAACTCAGCTGTCACAGGCCAGCCACAGGTTTTTAATTGCAGTATAGACATACCCTAAGTAATTCTTTACTTGTTCTTTCTCTAATGTAGCCTCAGATCCTACCTCATATAATACTGATGTTCACTATGTTAGTGATTCAATCACTGCTAATCTTTTTGGTGAAAATTGAAACAAAAAAGGCATTTAATACCATGGCCAGTGCTGTGTTTTCTGTTGTCCTTCCCTCCTCATTGTGTAATGGCCTACTCTGTCCTTGGTCTTCCTCTGGCTTCTAATGTAACTGTAAAATGTTTTCTTGTTACCCTTGTCCCTAGCTGATTTAATCTCATTTTGTTCCTTGGCCTTTCTAATTTTGTCCATACGTTTCGTTTTTTGTGGGTTTTTCTGTTTGGTTTTTAGTATTCATTATTTGTAACTTGAACTCATTTTCACTTTTTGTATGATTCTTTGGGCTGGGGCAGAGGATTGGGGTGCAGGGGTGTGAGGGTTCTGGCTGGGATTTCTGGCAGGCTCCAGCCCTGAGCCCCTCATCCCCCCATCCCCCAGAGCCCACACCCCCAGCCGGAGCCCTCATACCCCTGCACCTCAACCCTCTGCCGCAGCCCTGAGCCCCCTCCCACACGCTGAACCTCTCAGCCCCACCCCCACCACATTAATTTTGTTATGTGCACTAATATGAAGATCATGTGTCACACATTACCTCTGTATTGGTGCACATAACAAAATTCATTCTGCACATGGGTGGGAAGAATTAGAGAGAACACTGACCACCACCATTCCAGAACTTGGGGACAGTTATCCTTTTCTTCCAGGAGGAGTGCACACCAACATTGTGATCCTTCAGGAACGTGAGAAGAGCTGCTTTTCAGTACTGAGGCAGCATCAGTTCATCACTGTACAGTAGACTGTGGTACCATCCATGGGATGCCCATTGAGTCCAGTGTTGATGGCACAGAGATGTTTCATTATTGGACGTTTTCAGGGCTGCTTCTTGTTCTTCCATGCATGCTTTTACCAAATATGCTGTTACAGTGGCATCTCAGTCAGATCCAAACTTTGGGAAGGCAGTCCTGCAGTCATTGTTTAAATAGACTCCAAGCCCTACCTCCTACAAGTACTGCATGTGTTACGTTAGTGGAATATATGTCTGCAGCCACTTGAAGAAGAAAAAATTATTACTTACCTGTTCTGTAACAGTTGCTCTTCAAGATGAAGATGCAGATGCATATTCCACAATCCACTCTCCATCCTCTCTGCCTTAGAGTCTCTGCCTTTGACATTCAGTACAAAGGAACTGAGGGGAGTTGAGGTGGTGCTACTCTTAAATAGTTAGGTGAAGGGCTAATGGCCGCAGAGTGTGTGAGCACTACTCCATGGGTACTACTAGGCAAGTACTGTGGCTTTGGTGCTCTGGGGTGAACTTGGAGGGTTGTTGAATGTGGGTGGGAGAAGTATGAAACAGGTTTTTTGGGGGGAAGGGAGGAATTGTTAGGGAGCTTCCCTCATGCAGACCCTGGCCGACCCCTAGCCTCTCCCATTCAGTCAGGCACAACTGCCCTGTCGTCATGTATTCCTGAACCCCCATGTGTCCTTGCACCCCCTGTCCACATGGGTCCCTCCACCCCCACTGACTGACTCACCCCATCACCATGTGGCCCTGCACCTCCCTTCCCCGTGCAGTCCTGTGCCTCCACTCCCATTCAGCCCCTGCCCCAATCTATACTCCCCCCACTAGCCTGTATGAGCCCATCTGACTCCCTGCCCGCAGCACCCTATGCTGTCTGTCTCCCCACAGCCCCTATCTCCTGCCCTGTCCTGATAGGTGCTGCGAGGAAGGTAGGCTCTTTCTCTTCCCTAACTGGCTGGGAGCTGCTGCAGTGTTCTATCACCACAGCACCCTTTTGGTGGGAAAAAAAGTGGAACTGCAGCAACATTTCGGCAAAAGATTTTTTTCTGTGCAAAATTTAAAAATATGCACAGCTCATTAATCATGTGCACATGCAGTAGCCCAGAATTCCCCCAGGAGTAATAAGAATTTATTTTTTGTGCTGTTGGTTTTTTGTATTTCAACTCAGTTTGGCCACTAACTAAAGATGAAAGTTGTTTTTTCATTTTCTGGTTCTCTTCTGCTAGCACAGTTTTATAATATTTGTTTTGCAAACAGTGCAGAAAATGTTTAAATCTATTTTTAAGTGAAAATAGGAAAGAAATATGAAAACATTAATTTTAATGAAGGGTTTAATAAAACTTTTTTAAACAAAACATATTTTGAGCCTCAAATATGTGATATATTGAACAATTATTTAAATATAAAAATAACCATGCAATCATGAGAACAAAACTTGGCCACTAAAATTTTTTACTAGTGCTAATGGTGCTGTAGTCAGTAAGCACAGTTTGACTTTATAGCTTCTCAAGCTGCTTTTCATGTAGGCCCTGATCTTCCAAACACTTATGCACATGCACAACTCTAATACTGTGACGTCCCCTGTTTCAGTGGGGTTAGTCACATAATCAGAGTTAGGCATGTGTGTCAAAGTTTGCAGGATCAGGGCTTAAGGCAGTAACTGTTATAGTTTCCATTTAAAAAAAAATATTAACATACTCTAAAACTTGTGAAATTTCATTAATGTTAAGTGTTGCATTTAATATTTTATTTTGTGTTATTTTATCATTGTGGTCTTTCACACTTGTGTTGACATTCAGGGTAATACTATACTCATGTCTTGAAAAACCTGCCCAATATCTAGTAGCCAAAAATTAAGCCTCTTAGCGAGGGTCCAAATTATTGCCATTTTGTAACTTAAAGGGCTCCATCAGTTGTGCACTCTAGTCAGTTGTGGCAATTTTCAGTGACCTTTTTAATAAATTATTTTGCATCGGCCTTTGGCTAGTAGTTTTAGTTCTCTGGCTATTGTCTGGCAAAATTTCTAGAGTGTATGTATGAGAGGGTGGTTGAATGAATGTGCAGGAGAAATTGATAGGATAAATTAGTAAAAAGAATGATACTGTGACATTTTGGAAGGCAAATGTGAGAAGGAAAGAGAAAATACAGGTGAGAAGGTAAAGGACTCAATATGTAGACAAAGATATAAAAATGCAAAGATATAAAGGGTCTGGGGATTATAATGGATCATAAGCTAGATATGAGTGAACGGTGTAACACTACTGCAAAAAAAAACAAATATCGTTTTGGGATGTATTAGCAGGAGTGTTGTAAGCAAGACGTGAGAAGTTATTCTTTCTCTCTACTCTGTGCTGATTAGGTCTTAACGGGAGTATTGTGTCCAGTTCTGGGCACCACATTTCAGGAAAGATATGGACAAACTAGAGAAAGTCCAGAGAAGAGCAACAAAAATGATTACAAGTCTAGAAAACATGACTTAATAGGGAATATTGAAAAAATTGGGTTTGTTTAATCTGGAGAAGAGAAGACTGATAGGGGACATAACAGTTTTCAAGTACATAAAAAGTTGTTACAAGTAGGAGGAAGAAAAATGGTTCTCCTTAACCTCCTGAGGTTAGGATAAGAAGAGTGGGCTTAAGTTTTAGCAAAGGTGGTTTAGCTTGGACATTAGGAAAAACTTCCTGTCAGGGTGGTTAAGCACTGGAATAAATTGCCTAGGGAGGTTATGGAATCTCCATCATTGAAGATTTTTAAGAGCAGGTTAGACAAATACCTGACAGAGATGGTTTAGATAATACTTAGTCCTGCCATGAGTGCAGGCATCTGGACTAGATGACTTCTCGAGGTCTCTTCCAGTTATGATCCTATAAGGAGGAAAAGAAGAAAATGTCCTGGAAAAAATTTAGGAAGAGGTCCACCACAAGCTATTATAGCAAAGAAGGAACAAGTGGAATGAAGCCAGGAAAGGAAAGAAATTAAAATAAAAGCAAGGAGATGTAGTAAGCTACACTTTTAAAAAAGTCTTACTAAATAAAATGTGTCACAAATGAACTGTGTTCAACTAACCCCCTCGTTTTTGCATAGTTCCCCTTTTTGAAATTAAATGCCACAGTGTTGGGCTGTTAAGATGTTCTTCCCACCACAGGGATGTTAAATGTTGTTATATTATGGTCACTATTTCCAAGCGGTCCTGTTATTTATTACCTCTTGGACCAGGTCCTGCGCTCCACTCAGGGTAGAGGTGTATATAGGGAGATTTTCTGGAGGTACACTAATCAAATCATAGGCTTTTCCTTTTCTTCTTCCTCTCATACAAGTACAATAAGTTCTTCTGTACTGGGTCCAGGATTCTGTAAGCAGCCATCCTGCTCATATCTTGGCTCATTTTGGAGGACTGTTTAATATTTTTAGCAATATTGACTTTGTCAATGTCCATTGGTTACTGAGTAATTATTCCACTACTTCTGCAATATCTCTGAAGTCTTGCCAGTCTCGCAATTTGTTATTTATAGAACAGTAAAATGGGCTCAACACAATGTTATGGCATACTACTGTATTACATTTGTTCTAATGTACTGCCCTTCATCACTGTAAAGACTATTAAATGGCAAATATTTTTCTTTAGACTAGTATTTGAGTACTGGCAAACTTTTTTTCTTTTGCCATCCATTCAGTAGATTTTTTTCATTGCTGCATTTAATTACATTTATTTTTCAGAACCAGTTTTTCTCTAGGCCAGTCATAAATGTCTGCATGCTTTCTGCTGTCATAATTTATGACCTGCACTATAATGCCTTGTTAAAGTGCTTGTTCTGAAGTTATCTGTGTTTGCAGTAAAGGTGTTTTTCTTTTTTTTTCTATGTATGCAAACATTTAACTAGCATCAGTATTGTTTTTTTGCTTTCCTTTTGGAATTTTATTTAAGCCAAATGTGAATGGAAAGCCAAGTGGTGTATGTTCTTTATGGCTGTATGCCTATAACATGTGGCCTCTTCTTCACAAATGATGCTGGAGGGCAAATACCAATGTTCCCTCTAATTTTTTTTCTTCCAGTTAATTTTGTTATGTGCACCAGTATGGAGGTGATATGTGGTGGGAGTGGGGCCGAGCGTTTGGGGGTTGGGAGGGGGCTCAGAGCTGGGGCAGAAGATTGAGGTTCAGCCTGCCCCAGGGCTGTGGCAGGGAGAGAGGACTCCCCCCAGTCCTCTCTTGCCACAGCAGCCCAGGGCCAGGGGAGAGGCGACTCTCCCCGCCTGGCTGTAGGCAGCTCTGGGGCCAGGGCTGCGGCTATGCGGGGAGAGGCGCCTCTCCCTGCCTGGCTGTGGCCCTTGATGACCTGCTGTACAGCCACGCAGCTTAGAGGGAACTTAGACACACACTGTGATTAAACTTTGGCAGAATGTTCATGGATATATATACTGTGTATATTACTATACAGGCAGGCTAGTCCAGCCCAGCCACCATAATACAGCATCTGTCTATAGTAGTTGTTTTTGTTTTGTTTTTTTAATAGTGCAAACAAGCAAGTCTTGCCTCCTGGCTGAACTGTAGGGTTCAGAATTTGCTCCTGGCTCTGTTGCCAATATGCTACGTGGCCTTGGGCAAGTAATTTAACCTTTGTCTGCCTTGGCATCCACTCC
Organism: Chelonoidis abingdonii; assembly: GCF_003597395.2. Lineage (NCBI taxonomy): Eukaryota > Metazoa > Chordata > Testudines > Testudinidae > Chelonoidis > Chelonoidis abingdonii. Next base: position 26,043,876 of record NC_133792.1, read on the forward strand.
CATCTATACACTGGGAGAGGTGAAGCTTGATTTATTCATGCTTGTAAAAAATGGATAGTCTTCAATGGAAGAAATCAAAGAAATGGAGGTTGGTGCATGAAATTTTGTGAAAGATTTGGGAGAGAGGTGAAGACAAGTGGGAAATAGTTGAAACCTCTCAAAGTTTGAGACAAATAGCCATTTTCGGCGATAAAGCAAAGACAGTCTTCAGTCAATACTCCACTGAAATGAAAAGGAACAGCCTACCAGAGCCAACCTTAGCATTTTTGGGTGGGCCTGCAAAGCAATTTCTGCTCTCCCTTCCCATACAGAAAAGATATCTGTCTGCCGTGATCACAGCAGTACACACAGGACTGGCCTAAGTATTTTGGGGAGTATCACTGAGGTTATTGTTTGGGAAACACCTCAAACTTAACTGAAGTTTATCTGCCTGTTCCTTTTAAACCTACTTTTTCAAAATTCTTTGCAAGACAAAGAGCTAGATGCTTTTATTACAAAAATCTTTGATTCTCATTTACATTTCTAGGTTTCTCAGTCTGGGGGGCCTATGTTCTGCAAACCTCAAAAGGTGCCTCTGTAGCTCAGGCCTAAGCATATGTCTACAGAACCAGTAGCAGCTCCTGGCTGCCAGCCTCTGAGCCTGGGTTGGCAGACTCGGGCTTGCATTACGTTCTTCTTTTCATTTCTCTCCCTACTTCAGGGGAGTTTACTGCTGTATAACTTCTGCTTACTTGCATTGTGTGCTGAGGCTATAGTTAGGGCTTTAAGCATTTCATTCCTATGTTGTAGAGCAGGGTAGGGCAAACGTTTTGGCCTGAGGGCCACACTGGGTTTCGGAAATTGTATGGAGGGCTGGTTAGGGGAGGGGGTGATGGCCCGCCCCCCCATCCAGCCCCCCTGGGGACTTCTACCCCATCCATCCTCCCGCTCCCTGTCCCCTGACTGCCCCAGGAACCCCTGCCCCCCACTGGCCCATCCAACCCCCCCCCCATTCCTGACTGCCCCTGGGGACCACTGCCCCATCCAACCACTCCCTTCTCCCTGTCCCCAGACTGCCTCCGGAACCCCTGCCCCTGACTGCCCCCAGCTGCCCCATCCAACCCCTCCTCTCATTCCTGACTGCCCCCCAGGACCCCTGCCCCCATTCAAGCCTCCTGTTTCACACCCACACCCTCACCCCCTGACCACACCCCCAAGCTCCCCTGGCCTCTATCCAACCCCCATGCTGCCTGGAGCACTGGTGGTTGGTGGTGCTACAGCCGCGCTGTCCGGCTGTAGCCAGCTATGCTGTCATTACCGTGCAGCACAGAGCACCAGGTCAGGCCGGGCTCTGCAGCTGCACGGCCCCAGGAACTCGGTGCCCAGAGCATTGTGCCGACAGCAGACCAAGCTGAGGCTGCGGGGGAAGGGGAACAGCAGGGGAGGCGCTAGGGGCTAGCCTTCCGGGCCAGGAGCTCCGGGGCCAGGCAGGAGGGTCCCGCGGGCCGGATGTGGCCTGTGGGCTGTAGTTTGCCTGCCTCTGTTGTAGAGGGTCTGTCTGCAGACTCAAAAAGATGACACTGTGTTGGTTACACTCCACCTTTGGGCCGTTTTCTCACCCCAGAAGGCCCATGTGCTTACATTTCAGTTTTGTTTTTTACAAAATGAAAGCTTAAATTTTGCTAAAACTGATAAGTCTCTGTTCCTTCCCTGAATGCGCCTATCCAGTCTCTAGGGAAAGTTCCTGCTCACAGTTGACATTTTGTCAGTGGTGTTCTTTGTACTGAAATTGTTAAAAGCATTTACACAGTGGTTAACCACAGTGGACCCTATCTGGGTTTGGACCTCTAGATGCTACTATAATGCAAATGATTACTAATTCACATGGCAGGTGCATGTGTTCAGGGCCCCTACACCATAGGAGCCAAATATCTGAAATTCTAGAAAGAATCTGGTGACATCGTTCTCCAGAAAATGGCCATCAGATAAATTGTTTTATATACAATAATATTCTTGGATTCTTAGGGTTAGGGTTAACTAGGAAATTAGGTTGATTTACTAGAAGTCGATTTTTTAGAAATCAGTTTGATACAGTTGATTGTGTCCCCACTAAGCGGTGTGTCCATAGCACTAAGGCTAGCATAGACTTCCCGAGCGTTGCACTGTGGTAGCTATCCAACAGTTCCCGCAGTCTCTGCTGCCCACTGGAATTTGGGGTTGAGCTCTCAGTGCCTGATGGAGCAAAAACATTGTTGTGGGTGGTTCTAGGTACATGTCATCAGGCTCCCCTCTCTCCTTCCCTCCGTGAAAGCAATGGCAAAAAATTGTTTCTTGTCTTTTTTCCTGGGTTACCCGTGCAGACAACGTACCATGGCAAGCATGGAGCCTGCTCAGCTCACTGTCACCGTATGTCTCCTGGGTGCTGCTGGCAGATGCAGTACGGCAGTGCCACACAGCAGCACACCCTTGCCTTGTGGACGGCAGACAGTGCAATATGACTGCTAGCCATCGTCATTGTCCCATGGATGCTCCTGGCCGGCTTCAGTTTGGTCGGTCGGAGGCACCTGGACAAAAATGGGAACGACTCCAGAAACTAACAGAACTCCACTGGCCATCATGTACAGTGCCCAGCTAAAACTTCTCCAACGCATCATTAGGGATCTACAACCCATCGTGGACAATGATCCCTCACTTTCACAGGCCTTGGGTGGCAGCCCAGTCCTCACCTACAGACAACCTGCCAACCTGAAGCATATTCTCACCAGTAACTGCACACCGCACCATAGTAACTCTAGCTCAGGAACCAATCCATGCAACAAACCTTGATGCCAACTCTATGCCCACTATACCTACACCAGCGATCACCATCATCAGGACCTAACTAATCAGCCACACATCACCGCTCATTCACCTGCCCTTCCACCAGTTGTAATAATACACCAGGAATATGCCCAGCATGCCCCTCTGGCTATGTACATCGGCCCCAGTACTGGACAGTCTCTACGGAAAAGGTATCAATGGACACAAATCAGATATTAGGGAATGGCCAATATACAAAAACCTGTGGGAGAACACTTCAGTCTCCCTGGACACACAATATATGGCAGATTTAAGAGGTAGCAGTCGCTGCAGCAAAAAAACTTTCAGAACCAGACTTCAAAGAGAAACTGCTGAAGGCTTCAGTTCATGCCAAATTTGACACCATCAGTCTCAGGATTAACAAAGACTGTGAATGCGCTTGCCAACCGTTCAAAAGCAGTTTCTCCTCTCCTTGCGTCGATCCCTCTGCTTAGAAGAGGGCTCTTCGTCCCTGATTGAACTAACCTCATTATCTCTAGCCTGATTCTTGCTGCATATTTATATCTGCGCCCTGGAAATTTCTACTACATGCATCCAGCGAAGTGGGTAATTGCCCACTACATTGCATCCCACGAAGCTCATTCTTCCAATCACGTCTCTAAGTCATATAGGTGCCAGAGGATTGTTTGCTGCTCTGACAGATCCAGACAACACGGGCTACCCTCGTGACATACATATCTCTTTCTTAATTTCGTCTAATGGATGATGTTAGTTTCTATCCAGTCGGCAGCACCGTGCGGTCGCACATGCCCCAGCCTACCGCTTGTGTCATGGCTCATGAAGCTGACATAGAAGTGAGCAGTCAACTATAGGCTGATGGCAAGTGGCATAATGGTGGTAATGTGCCTTTGGACGTTTAAAAGCTCGCTGGGCGCAGTTTACTGACTCGGTTAGACTCGAGAAACCAATATTCCATTGTTATGACTTACCTGCATGCTGATATGCTCCACAATATCTGTGAGAGAAGGGGAGACATTTATGACAGGGTGGGAGGTTGAAGGCAAATTGTCGGCCGCTGATACACAACATCCAGTCACATCAGGGCGGTTAGAAGAACACAGAGGCATGCTGTGGCATCAGAGATATTTGAAAACCAGTTTCATGAACTGGCCAGCCTAATGGTGTGAAATTCTGTTTGCTTTCTCCATTTGATAAACCACCCCCTTGGTTCATTCTACTTCCTTTTAAGCCAACACTACCTCCCGTCCCCGCCTTTAATCTCTGCTGCAGAGGCAATAAAGTCATTGTTTCAAATTCAACAGGAATTCTTATGATTATTGGGTCACACAAATGGGGGATACGTGCCAAGGTAGCCGGGCAGGGTGGCGGGAGAGGAAAGCACAGGGGTGGGTAGTTGCAGGAGCCCCCCTAGAATGGCATACAGCTATCATAGAAGCGCATGTCTAGGCCTGACCCAGAGTGGGCCGTTGCCTTCTTGTTCTTTGGAGGACTGCCTGAGCTCTTAAGTTTCATGCACACTGCCGGGAGTCCTTGTTATACACTCTGTCCTCTGCTTGGAGATTTTTTTCAAATACTCTGGCATTTCGTCTTTTTGGAACGGAGTTTGAAATAGCACAGATTCGTCTCCCCATCAGTGAACCAGTGCAAGAGCCTTCCCTTAGTCATGTGGAGCTCTTGCGATTCTGGGGACTCCATGGCCACTGTGCTGAAGCGTCACTATCTGGCTAAACGAGGAAATGAATTCAAAAAGTTTGCAGGGCCTTCCTGTCTACTGGCCAGTGCTATATGAGTTGAGAGCCCTGTCGCAGAGACGTCACAATGGAGCACTCTGGATAGCTCCGGAGGCCAATACTGTCAAATTGTGTCCACACAACCCCAAATTCGACCCAGGCAGGGGTTGATTTCTGTGCTAATCTCCTTGTCAGAGGAGGAGTACCAGAAATCGACTGTAAGAGCCTTTTAAATTGACGAAAAATGCATGGCGTATGACGCGATGCCGAGAGGATGTTAAATCGATCTAATGAGCTGCGTAAAATTGCACCAACAACTCATAGTGTAAACCAGGGCTAAGTTATTGATATACAATAAGTAAATAAACTTATCACAGATTCCCAAGAGATATTTTAAATCCTTGTTTAACACAATTTTTTCCTCTTATATAAAACTTTAAAATCAGCTGTGACTGATACAAATCTTTTTTTTTATATATTTTAATGGCTCTTGGTATTTTTGCCCCTTTTGAACAAACAATAATTAAAAAATTTCAGCCTCCAACAATCCAAAAACTACCGATGTGAGAACCAGAGCAGGTTAATAATTTTGACAGTGTTGAACTCTTCTTTTGGAATATGCAATAACACAAGTGTTATGATTTAATATGAATTATTTTATGTAAGCAAGCATGTAAACATATTCTTATGTCTTACTGCTTTAAATTAGAATACAGGAGATATAAAGGAACTGGTACAGTAGTTGTTATCTTTGTTAGCAGAAAAGCCATAAATCATATTAGGGCTGTTGATTAATCATTTTTTGTTAGACTTACTGCAATTAATTCACAACATTAATTCAATCAAGAACATTATCAGTTTTAATTGCACTGCTAAAACAATAGAATATCAAATTGAAATTTATTAACATCTTAGATGTTTTCTACCAAGTACTTGCTGAACCAGCAAGAGGATATGCCCATTTTATGATTTGGTTTTGGTGAGTAGTGAGACCTCTTAGATGAAATGGTTGTAGGGACAACCTTGGTTTGCAGCGATCATGAGCTAATACAGTTCAAACTAAATGCGAAGAATAAACAAAAAATAGATCTGGACTAGGTGAAGGACTACTTTAAAATATTAACGGAAATTAGGGAGTGGGATGGACTGAAGAAACTTGTGGATCAAAGGCGGTAGGAGGCCTGGATTACTGTCAAGTCAAAGGTTGCAGAAACTATCAGAAGGCCTGCACCCAGAAAGGGAGAAAAAGATTCATAGCGCAGGAATTGTAGACCAAGCGTGGATGATGCACATCTCAGAGTGGATTAAGAAAAAGCAAAAAGCCTACAAGGTGTGGAAGATGGGGTGGTCAGCAAGGAGTTACCTTATTGAGGTACAGCAACATGTAGCATAAAAGTTGAGAAAGGCCAAACCAGTGTAGGTTGGAACCTGCAAAGGGAATTAAAACCATAGTAAAAGGTTCTGTAGCCATATAATAAGAAGAAACAAAGAAAGAAGTGGGACCACTTAACACTGCAGGATGGAAGTGGAGGTTAGGATGTCAAGGTTCTCTCCCACTCCTGAACTTTAAAGTACAGTGTGGGGACCTGCTAAACGCTTGCCTAAGGCTTAACTACCAGCCTTAGATCTGGTTTCGCTGCCACCACCATTCCTGTCTGGCAACACCACCCTTTCCTTCCAACACTTTCCCCTCCCTGAGTAGCCTTGGAGACTTTTTCATCAAGTACTGGTGACGCGATCCAACCCCTTGGATCTTATAACACAAGGAGAATGGAACATTCCCCTCGTTTTCCCCCACCAGGTTCCTGGTGAGGTCGCACCAAACCCGTTGGATCTTAAAAAGGAAACATTCAATCAGGTTCTTAAGAAGAAAGCTTTATTAAAGAAAGAAAGGTAAAAATTATCTCTGTAAAATCAGAGGATGGAAATACTTTAACAGAGATAATCAGATTCATATAACCAGAGGAACCCCCTCTAGCCTTAGGTTCAATTACAGCAAACAGAGTAAAATCCTCTCAGCAAAAAGGAACATTTAGCAAGTTGAGAAACAAAAAAGAACTAGACACGCTTGCCTGCGCTTGTTACTATACAAGTTTGAATATGAGAGACTGTAGAAAAGATTTGGAGAGCCTAGGGTTGTGTCTGGTCCCTGTTAGGTCCCAAGAGCGAACAACCCCCAAAACAAAGAGCATGCACAACAGACTTCCCCCCACCAAGATTTGAAAGTATTTTGTTGTCTTTTTCGTCCTTTGGGTCAGATGTCAGCCAGGTTTCCTGAACTTTTTAACCCTTCACAGGTAAAAGGATTTTGATGTCTCTGGCCATGAGGGATTTTATAGTATTGTACATAGGAGGGCTGTTACCTTCCCTTTATAGTTATGACAAGGATAATCTAGGCATGGCCCAATATCTAAATAAATACTTTGCCTCAGTTGTTAAAGAGGCTAATGAGGAGCTTAGGGATAATGGCAGTATTATAGATGGGAATAAGCATATAGAGTTAGATATTACCACATCCGAGGTAGAAGCCAAACTTGAACAGCTTAATGGGACTAAATTGGAGGGCCCAGGTAATCTTCATCCAAGAATATTAAAGGAACTGGCACATGAAATTGCAAACCCATTAGCAAGAATTTTTAATGAATCTGTAAACTCAGGTGTTGTATGACTGGAGAATTGCTAACATAGTTCCGATTTTTAAGAAAGGAAAAAAAAGGTGATCCAGGTAGCTACAGGTCTGTTGGTTTGACATCTGTAGTATGCAAGGTCTTGGAAAAAATTTTGAAGGAGAAAGTAGTTAAGGTCATCGAGGTCAATGTTAATTGGGACAGAATACAACATGGCTTTACAAAAGGTAGATCATGCCAAACCAGCCTGATCTCCTTCTTTGAGAAAGTAACAGATTATTTAGGCAAAGGAAATGCAGTGGATCTGATTTACTTCAATTTCAGTAAGGCATTTGATACGGTTCCACATGGGGATTTATTAGTTAAATTGAAAAAGATGGGGACCAATATGAAAATTGAAAGATGGATAAGGAACTGGTTAAAAGGGAGACGACAACGGGTCATACTGAAAGGTGAACTGTCAGACTGGAGGGAGGTTACTAGTGGAGTTCCTCAGGGATCGGTTTTGGGACCAAATTATTTGATCTTTTTATTACTGACCTTGGCACAAAAAGTGGGAATGTGCTAATAAAGTTTGTGGATGACACAAAGCTGGGAGGTATTGCCAATACAGAGAAGAACTAGAATATCATACAGGAAGATCTGGATGACTTTTTAAACTGGAGCAATAGTAATAGGATGAAATTTAATCGTGAAAAGTGCTAGGTCATGCATTTAGGGATTAATAACAGGAATTTTTGTTATAAGGTAGAGATGCATCAGTTGGAAGTAACAGAGGAAGAGAAGGACCTTGGAGTATTGGTTGATCACGGGACGACGATGAGCTGCTAATGTGATGTGGCCGTGAAAAAAGCTAATGCGGTCTTGGGATGCATCAGGCGAGGTATTTCCTTTACAGATAAGGAGGTTTTAATACCGTTATACAAGGCACTGGTGAGACCTCATCTGGAATACTGTGTGCAGTTCTCGTCTCCTGTGTTTAAGAAAGATGAATTCAAACTGGAACAGATACAGAGAAGGGGTACTGGGATGATCTGAGGAATGGAAAACCTTTCTTATGAAAGGAGATCAAAGAGCTTGGCTTGTTTAGCCTAGTCAAAAGAAGGCTGAGGGGATATAGATGCTCTCTGTAATATATCGGAGGGATAAATACCAGGGAGGGAGAGGAATATTTTAAGCTCGGTTACCAATGTGGACACAAGAACAAATGGATATAAATCTGCGCCGATCAGAAGTTTAGACTTGAAATTAGAATGTAAGGTTTGCTAACTATCAGAGGAGTGAAGTTCTGGAATCATGCTTCCAAGAGGAGCGTTGTGGCACAAACAAACATTTCTGGCTTCTCAAAGACTGAGCTGTTGATAGTTATAACTGGAGGGAATGGCGTTTAACTGATTCTTTGTCTTATTTGTGGTAAATATGCCCAATGGCCTGTGATGTGATGTTAAGATGGGGGGGATATCAAATTCTTGCTGTATGGACCACTGAGTTCGCTACAGAGAATTCTTTCCTGGGTGCTGACTGGATGAGCTTGCCCACATGCTCAGTGTAACTGATCACCATATATGGGGTCAGGAAGAAATTTCCTCCAGGGCAGATTGGCAGAGGCCCTGGGGGGGTTCGCCTTCCTCTGCAGATGGGGCACGGGTCACTTTGCTGGAGGATTCTCTGAACCTTGAAGTTTTTAAACACAATTAGGACTCGTAACTCAGACATAGGTTAGGGGGTTTGATGGCAAGGAGTGCGTGGGTGAGATTCTGTGTGGCCTGCGTTGTGCAGGAAGCCAGACTAGACTATCATAATGTCCTTCTGATTCTTAGAATCTATGATTATATGATTTTTTTAAATACTGATTTAGGTTAGAACACAGAATACAAAGTGTAGTTGCTTCACTGTTATATTTTTATTACAAATATATACACTGTAAAAGTTATAAACAAGAGTATTCACGTTCACTTCAGTACAAGTGGCAATCTGTTTATCGGTGGAAACGCAAATACAAATTTTAGAATTTTTTTGTTACATAAACTTGCACTCAAAACCAAAAACAAGCGGTAAAACTTTAGAGCCTACAAGAGTCCACTGGTCCCTATTTCTTGTTCACACAATCACGAAGAAAAACAACGTGTGTTTATGGATCACGTCGTCTGGAATAGTGTTTGAAGGCATGAACGGGACATTGAATCTTAGCGCATCTGGCTTGCTAAATATTGCAACGCCAGCTATAACAGTGTCATGCGAACGCCTGTTCTTACATTTCAGGTAACATTGTAAACAAGCATGGGCAGCATTATCTCCTGCAAATTGTAAACAAACTTGTTCTAGCAATTGGCCTGGAAACAAGATAAGTAGGACTGAGTGGACTTATAGGCTCTAAGTTTACACTGTTTATTGAATGCATACTTTTTTGTGCATAATTCTAATTTGTAAGTCAACTTTGTTGATAGAGAGTTGCACTACAGGACTTGTATTAGTTATTGAAAAAATACAATTTTTTATTTTACAGTTCATGCAAATATTTATAATAGATATAAAGTGGCAGGCACTATACACTTTGCGTATTCTGTGTTGTAGATTGAAAATCGATAGTATTTAAAATGTGGAAACATTTCTATTGTTTTAAAAGTGCGATTAATTGTGATTAAGTTTTTTAATTGGCTCGACAGCCATAAAGCATGATTAAATTGTACCTCTGATTTTTGCTTTTTCTGGTAAAATCTTTCACCGTGTGGGCTGGTCATGAAATAGCATGTCAGAGAAATTGGATGTCTTACATTGTTGGCTTTAGGAAAGATTATCTTGTATGTAATAAATTAATGGCCTGTTATAACTACAAAACCACTGTCGACAAAGGTTTCTTCCGAGAGCTTAAAAAGAATTAGTAGGGCAGCGCGAATCAATTCATTAGAATCAGTTTGAATATCAGTTCGAAGGGGACCTCAAGAGTCATCTAGTCAACCCATGCTTCAAAAGCAGGACCAGATTCCCAGCTAATCATTCCCAGCCAGGGCTTTGTCAAGCCGACCTTAAGAAATCCTTAAGGAAGGAGATGTCCGCCACCTGGCTAGGTAACCCAGTTCCAGTGGCTTCACCACCTCTTCTGAGTGAAAAAGTTTTCTAATATCCAATCTAAACCTCCGCACACTGCCAACCTGAGACCATTATCCTTGTTTCTGGTCATCTGCTACTATGAGAACCAGTCTAGATTCATCCTCTTTGGAACCCCCCGTTCAGATAGTTGAAAGCAGCTATCAAATCCCTCCTCATCCTTCTCTTCTGCAGACTAAATGATCCCAGTTCCCTCAGCCTCTCCTCATCAGTCATGTGCTCCAGCCCCTTAATCATTTTTGTTGCCCTCCGCTGGACTCTTTTCCAATTTTTCCACATCCTCCTTGTAGTTTGGGGCCCAAAATTTTTAATACTTTAAATATATAACTTCTTTAATATAATCTTTTGTTTTCTATTGCTAATGCTCAAAAACTGCCTCTGTCTTTTGTAACATTACAGAGAAGCCATTTTACTATTTCTGTAAGATTTACCTTTTATTTATAGTTTTAATTTAATTTTATTTAATTTTTACAAAAACTAAAAATTAAGTTTTCTCTTGCTGATCGCTTTGTAGTGGTGGTGCTCCTATTAGCTGGAGACCAGGACAGGGCATATTAAGATGCAGGTCCAGCTTTAATCTGATTCCCCAGAATCAGGGGCGGCTCTGTGTATTTTGCCACCCCAAGCACGGCAGTCAGGCTGCTTTTGGCGGCATGCCTGCGGGAGGTCTGCCAGTCCTGCGCCTTCGGCATACCCGCCGCCAAATTGCCGCTGAATCCGCGAGATCGGTGGACCTCCCGCAGGGAAGTCACCGAAGGCAGCCTGATTGCCGCCCTCACAGCAACTGACAGGGCGCCCCCTGTGGCTTGCCGCCTCAGGCTCGCGCTTTCTGTGCTGGTGCCTGGAGCTGCCCCTGCCCAGAATCGGGGCCTGCACTGAACATGGCCCCGCGCCTAAGGGGGCCCTGCTCCGGGGATCTTCGGCATTTTGGCAGCAGGGGGTCCTTTGGTGCCACGGAAAACCTGGAGCGGACCTCCCGCTGCAGCAGCAGCAAAAAAAAGTTGTGATCAGCTCTGCTGCCGTCGCTTCAGTCTTCGACAGCAATTCTGTGGCTGATCCTTTGCTCTGAGAGGGAGTGAGGGACCCGCCGCCAAAGAATTGGACGTGCCACCCCAAGCACCTACTTGCTGGGCTGATGCCTGGAGCCAGCCCTGTCCGCCACCGAAGTGCTGCCGAAGCCCTGGACTGCCGCCGAGTATTCGAATCGGGTCCTGCGGGTCATAAAGCCCACCCTGTTAAGACTGTTCTGACTGCTGTGGCTCTGTGTGTAGAGAAGCCTCTTATGTCTGGGAAAGTTTGTTTTTTTGTAGAACAGTTTTGGTAAAGAGAATTCTATAAGATCACTCAGGTCAATTCATGGTATCTGATTGGCAGAAAAATACTCTTGCCATAGATGAGTTAATTCTAGAAGTATACATAATGTACACAGGTGAATATCCACTGGACTAGTCATTTGGAAGAAAGAGAAGAGAAATTGTTTTGTTGTCCAACACCATCTGCCTCTTTGCCTGTCTGCACATGCTCCTCCGAAGTACTTTGTGATGGCAACGTAGAGAGGCCCTACTGTATTCTACACGAATGCAATCTAGAGTTTAACTGATAGGAAACCTTTTCTAAAATAAAGTTGCCTCTTTGAGCCATTTTTGCAGTGTTACCTGTGCTGGAGAAATAGGCCATCTGGAATAAGTTTTCCTCAGTAAAATGGCATTTTCTTCTCTGAAGATTGATATAAACAAAGAGACCCTGTTCTTCCAAAGGCATCAATAGATAGAACAGATCTATTAATTTTTAAAAGTATCTTGCTCACAATTACTTGTAAAATTTAAAAAACTAAACATCTTAAACACTATTTTACCCCTGAAGAATGTTGCGCTCTGCCTTCTCTACAGCAGTGGTTAACTAAATATGCTATTCATAGAGCTATGCTGATAGCAATAACAACACTGATGATGCCAACACAATCAATGTTTTCAAATTTATAAGATTGTTACAAACAATGCAGTTTTTTAAAAATAGTAAATAAAATTAAACTAGGTGATTTGACAACTATGTTTTTAAAAATCAGTTGAAGAAAAATCTGAATTCAAAGTTTTTATGTTCTGGTATTATACAGTATACACAGGTTAAACATTTTCTTGTAGTTGATTAATCTCAATATTGATCCTTCCTTAACTTGGGTTCTTTTTTCAAGTTTCTGTGACTTGTTGCATGGTTTGTTTTTATTGACTTACAGTGTTTGTTGTTGAAACCCCAGGTCATTTGCTAACTTTTCTATTCTTTCAAAATCTCTGGCAACATTTAGAATGTCCGTATTGACCAGTATAATACTTGACTCCTTAGGGATCCTTTCATCTCTTTGTATTATAATTGTATAAATGCCATACAGTCTGTAAGTTAACTGATTGGTAGTGTGATTGCTTGCATAATGATGGATTCCAACCAACTGTAAAAAGTCTTTCGTTGTCATGCATCTTTCTTCCTCTGTCAAATTTATGTGAAAAAAGTGTGCTAGATATGCAATGATCTCTCTCTCTTATTACCAGTTCAGTATAAATTGATCTAGGTTCCATACATACATTTGCCTGGGCTGCTTTGTTAGAATAAAAATGCAGATCGCCTTGCCTTGTAGTGTGTTCTAATCCTGTTGGTTTCTTTTCTGGGAAATGTTTGGTGTAACTGTGGGTGTTGAGTTGGACATTTTGACTGGCTTCTGTTTTGTTTAAATGTGGAAGATTCTGTATCTCAGGGGATAATAATTCAAAGGTTGTTGCATTGTGTCCAGTTTCCTGTTTCTGAGAATCTACTAGGAGATACTACTGTTGGTTTTTTTGATAAAGCCAGGTTTGTGCCTGTGCTAGTTCATGTAAAGCGGTGTCATAATAGTGCTCTTGGTCAGTAACCGTATCCGTGCATATTGCTCCGGGCTGCAGCAACTTGGCTTTACTTGTGTTCTTTAGCCAGCACTTCTGTTGGAGTTGGATTTTATGGGCTCTTGGTGGTGGTTCTGCCATCTTCCTGCTAGAACAAATTGTATTTAAAATTAGGTGCTCAAGTTGCTACACTTTTAAAGAATAATTATATATAGCTGGGGATAGGAAACCTGGGAGATGGTCAGCTGTTTAAGCCTTGCCCCGCATACTCCAAACTATCTTATCTGGAAAGAGGATTCAGAAGAAGTTCACTCTGATGGTTCTATTTCTTTTAGTGCTGAGGTTTATTTGGCTGCCCTAGCCAAAGAGTAGTCAAATAGTATCATGGAACCTGCAGGTACTATGTAATTTTAATTTAGTTTGACCTTCCATCATGAATGTTAAGGAGTGAGCTCTCAGACTAGCAGAGCTCAGCTCTAGTTGGTTCTGGCATAAGTCTAACAATACCCTACAGGCAAGCTTGTGAAGCAGTGGATGACATTGTGTACTGCAGAAATGCTATAAGAAGAAAAACAATATTCTGTGGTTAGTTAAGGCGATTTCCAGAATAACTCTTGCTTTCACATACAGGAGAGGTAGAGTTCTTTTTTGTTTTGTTTTTGTAATAAGCATTCATTTGGTTACATATTTGCCTCTGTTCCTGGACCTTTCAGTTTTCATTCTTGTTAATAGCAGTAGCGATCCCTTTTTGGAATACTGAAGTGCTGCTGCAGTATTAAAATAAATAAATAAATAAATAAAAACATTCAATTAATTTAAAAGCTCCAAAAGTACAAAATTCTCACACAAAATATATACAAACCATTTTGACTTTGCAAAACTAAAACTGAACTTACCTCCCCTCAATCTTGGCCATTAAAAATTAAAATTAATAATGCAACTACAAATGTAATATTTAATATCTTCTCTCTTAGTTTCTTCATTTTCTCTGATTCATTATGTTATCACTGAAATTCTGGCAGCAAAGAATTAGAGTGCCTTTTCATTGTCTAGTTCATATATTAGTTGATAAGACAATAAAGAGGATAAAATTTCCCTAGGCTGCATCAAGTTTTATTTCAATAAAGGAAGAAGAATCCTATACTTTTCACTGAGAAAGGAAAGATGGTTTTTGAGTTAAAGTAATGGCTGCGACTCTGTGTGTGCAGGTTCTGTTGCTGTCTCTGCCACAACCTTCCAGTGTAACTTTGGACAAGTTGCTTTAATGTGTCTGTTCCTTAATTCGTCCATCTATAAGATGAGGATAATAGTACTTCCTTACCTCACAAGATATTTTGAAAATAAACTCATTTCTCATCAGGTGCTCAGATACCACAGTATGTGCCATAGAAAATCCTTTAAATTGGTATAATAAGGCTGAAAACTAATCATAGATGTCTGCACAGTATAAGAAGCCACATTTCATGTTCTAGACCACTGGACGTCTATTAAGATGCAAACTTTTCCTATAAATTTGGGTCTTTGTGCCCTCATTATTGGAAAAGACAATGCAGACTTTTTAATATCTGCCACAACGTTCTCTAAATGTCATTACTTTGAATATCACTCAGAGTGACCTGTGAAATTAGGTATTTTACTATTCTACATTGTTTTATTTTCATGATATAAATTTTTTTATGATAGTGAGGTCGTGCTACTCTAATCAAACCATACAAATTTAACTTTTTACCACTTGCTATGAAATACTAATGCTATGTTAAAGTGGAGAATTTGAAAATATTAAATAATTAACGATTTACTTTTTTCCTACTTTACTGCACTGAACCTAATATTTTTTCTATTGTTTTTATAAATGTAATAATATTTAACTGCACCATTAACTATGTAGTTTACATAACTTTCTTGGTACTATATGAAATCACTATAATACGTGTCTTAAAGTGGAGCATACTCAGTTAAATCATAGCTCACTTACTGTTTTTACTTATTCCTGTGACCAATGGATAGGTGTAGTTTACTTGGCTATTTTCAGTCGGCTATCGTATTACAAGTCATATGGTCCACGTTTGCCTGCTTTTCAGATCTGCCTTTCAGAATCAGTTTCTGAATCCTTTAAGAGAATGACTTGCTGATCGTTAGGAAAGACTTCTCCTTATTCTCTTAATTCAGAAACTTCTGTGTTGATGAACACAGTGGAGTAGGAAGTTCCTTTGCTTTCTCTAGTTCTGTAAAAAGTCTCCAATCTTTACTGTCAGCTGTTTCCTTCTTCTTTAAAAGGTCTTTCATTCTTTAGTTGTAGTTACTACTTGGAGCTTCTATGGCAACTGTGCATGTGGCAGAAGTTTGTACTCACTGTTTATAGATACCGCTGGTTAAGATGGTGTTGCTTAATAGGAATTTTAATGTCTTGTATAGTGTTGGATAAAATAAATTTTCAAGTCTCTTAGATAACAGTACAGGTGCTTAGGATTTCTCAGCTTTGAGCTCTGCAAAACTAGACCTGTTAATTTATGTTTTGGAACCTATACTTCCAGAAATAATATATCACTTGAAATTCTGTTTGCATACATAAATGTGATTTTGCTATGTGTACTTTATCTGAAGTATTGTGGGAAGAATATTCTGTTAAAACAGAAGGAATTTAGATGATGATGAAGAAGAAGAAGATATTGATGCATAACACTGCCATATGATGATAAACTCCTTCTCACTCAAAAACTAGTTATTTGATACTGTACTACATGAGAATGGCCATACTGGGTCAAACCAAAGGTCCATCCAGCCCAGTATCCTGTCTGCTGACAGTGGCCATTGCCAGGTGCCCCAGAGGGAGTGAACCTAACAAGTAATGATCAGGTGATCTCTCTTCTGCCATCTATTCCCACCCTCTGACAAACAGTCCAGGGACACCATTCCTTACCCATCATGGCTAATAGCCATTAATGGACTTAACCTCCATGAATTTATCTAGTCCTCTTTTAAACCCTGTTATAAGTCCTTATGCCATCAACATTCCTCAGCAAGGAGTTCCAGTTGATTGTGCACTGTGTGAAGAAGTGAACTCCTTTCTTGTTTTTTAAACTGCTGCCGTTCATTCTCTTTTGGTGGCCCTAGCTCTCTATTTGTGAACAAGTATCAAATGAGACTTCTGCTTTTATTCACTTTCTTCCACACCACTCATTGATTATAGACCGTCTATCATAGTCCTCCTTAGTCCTCTTTGTCCAAGCTGAAGTTCCTGAAGCCTTCTTAATGTTCCTCATATGCGATCCGTTCCACAAACCACCTATATCTTAATTTTTAGTTGCCATCTCTGACCTTTTAGTGGCCCAATATATTTTTTTGAATGAGGCGGCCACCCCTGTACGCAGTATTCAAGATATGGGCGTAATCATCGATTTAATATAAGGGGCAAAAGATACTATCTTGTCTTATCTCTGTTCTTTTTTAATGATGTCTAACATCTGTTTGCCTTTTTGACTGCCCGCGTGCATATGCTTGGACGTCTTGAGAGAACTTCCATGATGACTCCAAGATCTTTCCTGATATTGTAGCAATTAGCCCCCATCATATAGTTAGTATAGTTAGGGTTATTTTTCCAATGTTCATTGTCTTTACAGTTATCCTACTAATTTATTTTGCCATTGTGCCATCAGTTAGTTTTGTGAGATCTTTTTGAAGTTTCTTCACCGTCTGTTTGGTTTAACTATCTTGAGTATTTAGTAACGCAATACTGCAAACGTTGCACCTCACTGTTTACCCCCTTCCCAATCATTTATGATCAGTTGAGCTAGATTGTCCTAGGACTGCCCTCTGGGGAAATCACTAGTTACACTCTCCGATTCGGAAATTTCTGTTAATTCTACCTTTGTACCTCTTCCTTTTAATCAGTTCTCAATCCATGAAAGGATCTTCTCTCTTATTCCATGACAACTTAATTTATGTGAGAGCCTTTGGTGAGGGATCTTGTCAAAGGCTTTCTGGAAATCTAAGTACACTATGTCCACTGGTTCCCCCTTGTCCACGTTTGTTGACCCCTTCAAAGAACTCTAATAGATTAGTAAGACATGATTTCCCTTTATAGAAACCACGTTGACTTTTGCTCAACAATTCATGTTCTTCTGTGTGTCTGACAATTTTATTCTTTACTATTGTTTCAACTAATTTTACCGGCACTAACCTTAGACTTACTGGTCTGTAATTGCTGAGATCACCTCTAGAGCCCTTTTTAAGTATTGGCATTACATTAGCTATCTTCCAGTCTTGGGTACAGATGCTGATTTAATAGTTCCGCAGTTTCACATTTGAGTTCTTTCAGAACTCTTGGGTGAATGCCATAGTGTATTCAGCATAAAGAGCACTGTGGTACAATAGCTTTTGTGCAATAGTCCCCAACATTTTCTCTTCTCAAGCTCAGCTCAACTGAACATTGTTAATTATGCTGATAATTTAGGAAAACCCCAAGTAAACCTCATCTCCTACAGTGCTTGTGTCCCACAAATTGTGGTGGTGATCTTTGTTTGACTATGAACAATAATGAGACTCCTAGGCCACCAAAAAACAACAACACTTTTTAGTATGGTTTTCCAGTGCACATTATATACTAAAAAGCCACAATCGTTTTGCATTAAATTTACACAGCAAAATAAAATGAGATTTGCTTTTTCTCCTGCATTGACTGTTTGCAATATTGTGGCAATAAGCCTCAATCTAATGCTCTAGTTTCATCTTTTTTAAAAAGTTTATGAAGAAAGTAAAACAAGGCTGAAACATCCAGTTCCAAATAACCCTGCATAAGCCCTGTTCATTGTTTCCAGTGTGTGTATCTGTATATGTGGTTTCCCTCAGTACTACTGGCAACACAACACTTGAGATGGTTTATAGATTTAGCTGTAGCTGATAAGGCCTTCACCCATATCCCCAAGTACAGATCGGGTGCTGTAAACTCCATTTATTAGCTGTCAAGGGACTATTCTGGGATAAAATTTTATCTGGCCCAAAAGTGTGTCTGGACTAAAAATGGATAAACCTTGACAATTGCTGTATTTTCAAGATCTATTATACATGCCTTTGAAGATACACAACACCTGCTTCTCTGACCAAGAGAGGGCACAGAGGAATTTAAAATTGCACTAATGTATGCATCCAGAATCTAAACATCTATGTTTCTAGCATCCAGGACCCCAAGTTAGTGAGCAACAGGGGAGGGGCAGCATCTCTTAGTTGAGTATTGCCCAGATCCAGGTGCATGGCTGTAACTCATACACTTTAAACAAGCACTGTAACTTAACCACATGGTGAAAAATAAATGTACGCAACTTTTATTCAAGTCACTATAGAAATTGGGTTGTAATGACTACCAATGCTTCCCTGAATACTAAACCAACTTTACTAATGTAAAATAGCATATGCCATAATTACTCTCAATGTCCTCAGCAAATTTAACCCTCCACAGCATCAGCTTTACCTAATATTTAATGTAGAGAGATGTTGGTGTGGACACCTATTTATGTTACAGATTGTTTCCTTTCAGAGTTGTATTGAGAAACAAGCCTGTTAGAGCTGATGTAACAACACACTTAGATAGAAATATAGGTATGTTCAAACTGGCCAAGTCTAACAGTTGGCCACATTTCCAGGAGCAGCCGGCTGGAAAAGAAATTAGTAGACACAGGGCTCATTTTTTCAGAATGGCTATTCGTGCTCAGCGCCCTGAAATTATCTTCTTTCATATGCTTGTTTCCTCCCCACAGAAAGCTGGAATTCCCTGATAACATTAGGCCTTGCTTTAAACAGCACACAAAAAAAGTGTATACGTTAAAACAAACAGCAAGAACTGTAAAGTTAAATCAGGATTGATAAACATAGCAGTTATTTTCTGTGGCCAGTTACTCTGCAGTAGCTGATCATCAAGACTCTAGCACAGCAATTAGGAGTCTCAGTTATTCTCATTATCAGCCTTCTTGCAGGTGAAAAGCATGATGGTGAGTTTACTTGCCAATTTTCAGCATAGAATAATTAGTAGTGATTTAAAGATTCTGCCACTGATGAACAAAGCATTTGGAAAAGCACCATCTCTTGATTTGGAAATACCATGGAAAACAAAACTATGTTTACACAAAAAATAAAATAAAAAAATTAAGAACATTACATTTGCCAAATCAAGCACTCAAAAGTTATGCATTGCCAGTGTTAAGATTACTTACGAACCCTTAATTTTGCCCCTTTCAGCACATGATCACATACTATTTTTCCATAGGATCCCTGCTGGACTGAGGCGAACAGATCATCTTGCATAGGTTAATAAATAGCAGTCAGATAGTGCTTAATTTCACGATGAAGGTAAAGGACTGAGAGTAATGGAAGGGGAGGTAGTTTTAATAAATTCATAGATTCCAAGGCCCAGAAAGAGCCAATCTGCTCTGACCTCCTGTACAAAAGAGGTCATAGAACTTCCCCAAAATAATTCCTAGAACATATATTTTAGAAAAACATCCAGTCTTGATTTAAAAATTGTCAGTGATGGAAAATCCACCTCAACCCTTGGTAAATTGTTCCAATGGTTAATTACTCTGTCAAAAATGTATGCCTTATTTCCAGACTGAATTTGTCTAGCTTCCATTTCCAGCCATCGGATGATAAATTTGTACTTTTGTCTGTTCGATTGAAGAGCCCATTGCTAAATATTTGTTCCTCATGTAGATTCTTATAGACTATAACCAAGTCACCCCTAACCTTCCCTTTAAGCTAATTAGATTGAGGTCTTTGAGCTTATCACCATAAGGAATGTTTTCTAATGCTTTTAATCATTCTTTTGGCTCTCCAGTTTATCAACATCCTTCTTGAATTGTAAGCACCAGAACTGGCCACAGTGTTCCAGCAGCCAAATACAGAGGTAAACTAGCCTCTTTACTGGATTCTCCAGTTTATGCATTCAGTGATCGCATTAGCTGTTTTGGCCACAGCACACACTGGGAGCTCATGCTGAGCTGATTATCCACCACAACCCCCAAATATTTTTCAGAGGCACTGCTGCTCAGGATAGAGTCCCCCTTCCTGTAATTGACCTACATTCTTCATTCCTACACTTACATTCATTCACTTACATTTAGCTATATTATAATACACATTGTTTGCTTGTGCTCAGATTACCAAGTGATCCAGATTGCTCTGAATTAGTGACCTGTCCTTGTAATTATTTACCACTCCCCCATTTAGTGTCATCTGTAAATTTGTATCAGTTGTGATTTTGTTTTCTTCTAGGTTATTGATTAAAATATTAAATAGTGTAAGGCCAAGAACAAATCCCTGTAGGTTCCCCCCTGAAAAATACCCACTTTGATAATTCCATGTTTCCAGTTACGTTTTGAGACCTATCAGCCAGTTTTTAATCAAAATTTCTTCTGGTATCAGATCAATTGCCTTACAGAAGTCTAAGCATATTACGTCAACACTAGTATGTCTATCAATAAAATTAGTAATCTCATCCAAAAAAGATACCAGGTTAGTTTTAAGGAACTGTTTTCCATAAGCCAGTTGATTTGCATTAATTATGTTACACTCCTTTAATTCATTATTAATTGAGCACAGGATCAGGTGCTCCATTATCTTGCCTGGGATCAGTGTTAGGCTGACAGGCCTATAATTACCTGAATCATCTAGTTTAGCCTTTTAAAAAATTGGCACAGTTGAGACTGAGAAGAGGTTCTGAGGATGAGGAATAGGGATGTTGAATGACTTAACTGCTCATCTCCTTACTTTGTGTGGCCTATGTTGGTGGGATATAGTAGCAACCTTGAGTTAATAAAGTTCGTGTATAAATAGATGTGTGTACATAGATATGTGGGTGGAAAATATGTAATTTAAAGGAACATCAAGGTATATGTAGACCAGAATAGAGTAACTGTGATTTTATTTTTTCTATAAGCCTGGCCTTCCTTCCCCTTTTCCCTCTTACTGTTTGTTAATATCACTATTTGCATTATGTCTAAAATAACAAAATGTAGCAAAATATGCACATGCTGCTGGCAGGATCAGAGAGTTGCACTTTAAGTTGCACTAGCTAACCCTGCAGAGTTTTAGCATTTACAACCTTTCATATTGAATGACCATTTGTGCTATAGTGAGCTGGTTCCATGAACCTTTATCCTGCTTTTCTGCTGCATATTGAAAAGTCACTGTGATGTGTAATGACTTACGCTGGTTGAAGAATTAATAATGTTGTTTTTTTTAATTTACACAGGACAGCAATGAAAGCAGAATAAAGACTTTCTTTCATGCAATTTGCATGAAGATCTCACCTCACTGAAAATCAAGAATCTTTTAATTCCTAGGAACTAATAATTCCCCTATTAATTCAGAAAAAGAAACAGTCACTGAAAAGCACTTCTGCTGATGATTAAATAACCAAAATAACCATTCTCCTCTTCTGGCTGTATATTGTTGCATCTAGTAATCAAGAGGAAAATCTTACCTTATAGAAGCGTTAAGTGAAACATCTTTGCTGCCTATTTCAGTTGACTCTGTATCCTATGTAACATGCTGTACTTCCTTAGGGAAGGTCAGTGGAGGTTGATTGGCTTCCCAGATTTTTATCTTGGCAGAACATGAATTCCCACTCTTCATCCATCAAAAATATTGTAGTTTTAATACTGAATATTTTGTAATGTAAATATAATTTTCAAAAAGACATCTTTTCAGGTACAGATCTTTTTAGAATGCATTTTATATAGTATCTATCATGAAAAGTATCATAGACACTTTATTGTAAAATAGATTCATATCAAATGATTAAAATGGTATAAGATCAAAACAATAATTCCCATTAGTTAATATTTTTTGAAATCTAGTACTAGATTTTTAATACTTCAGTAAAATGAAAGGATTGTAAATTGTAAACTGCTGAATTATACATCATATGAAAATTAAAGTATAAGCCACGTTTTCCATCTTAAATTCTATAATGCTATCTGATATTTGTATTGTGTAAGGAATAATCTGTTCTCAAAGATAACTGATTTAAAACACCATTAAGAACTAAATCTACAGAAGAGTGTGATTGTGTGTGAATTTGAAGATTATTTTTGTATAAAACATAGCTTTATTTGACTTTTTCAGAAATTACTGTTCTGAGAGACATGTCGCAATACCACTCTTGTTTTTGAATACCTGAATTTGTTTGGAGACAGACATATAATATGGGTAAGTTAATCTGATTTTTATTTATTATTTAAAAGAGAAAAAACCTCAGAAGATGCATACTGTAGAATATGTATAATATGAACATGCAGTATGTCTACTGACACCAAAATGGCCATGGTTTGAAACATGCAATAGCAAAACAAGGATTTTGATAATTTGTATTTATCATACTAAAATGTATATAACTGTAACGGAATCTGTACGTATCTGTATTGCACCAATCTCTCTGGTCTCTAGGTGTCAAATACAGGTGCTTTAAGTTTCAGTTATTGTCATGGTAGGACTCTATTCTTCAGACCACCTTTACTGAGGTGGTAGATCCATGCTTTGGTTTCAACAAGCTGAATTTTACATGCTGACAACTGAATCAAACCTGTGTTCTAAGAGAGAGGCATGCTTTGAGGTAGTTGACTTTAGCCAATTAAGGGTTTTGAAGAGGAGGACCAGCACTTTGAAATAGATATAATATAGAATGGAGAACCTGTGTAGGCTACAGATCACAGCTGTAATATGTTCTCGTCTACCTGTTCTGCATCTTAGGAGACAGACAGACATAATCATTATTGAATCCAGACATCACATGTAAGAGTGTGAAAATAAATAATCTATTTGATTTTTCCCTTTGGTCAAGTCTGGTGTTGTTCTAACACCACTGACTAGTCAACAAGATCTCGATCCTTTATGGATGATTCAGTACTTACTGTAATGACCTCACCGACAGCTATCCCTGATTGCAATAGTATGTGCAAGTGGTTTGCACGCTCCCAGATAGGGGGGAGACACTGCTGCATGGAAAGGACTCCTGGCTTACCCCTGAGCTAGAGAAAGTGATAATAGGCCCTATGCCATTCAGTCAGGGTTCAGCCAATCCAGAGGCAAGGACCCACTCAGGTGATCCCAAGGCAGCCCGACCCCAGAGCCATCGCCCCTACCTGGAGCCTTCAGCCCTTGCACCCAACCCTCTGCCTTAGCCCTGAGCCCCGTCCCGGACCCTGAACTCTTTATCCCCGGCCCCACTACAGAGCCTGCACCCTCAGCCAGAGCCAGAGCCCCCACCACACATCACTTTCATATTGGTGCACATAACAAAATTCATTCCGCACATGGACATAAAAAATTAGAGGGAACACGCCTTGGTGAATTGTTCCACTGGTTAATTACAGTAACTTCTTGATTAACCTTGTACTTATGTTCCTGAAAAATGCAACTTTAAGTGAAACGATGTTAAAACAAATCCAATTTCCCTATAAGAATTAATGAAGCTTGGTTGAGGCAGTGAAGTCAGAGAGTGGAAGAGGGTGGGATATTCCCCAGGGAATGCCTTACTGCTAAATGATGAACTAGCACTTGGCTGAGCCCTCAAGGGTTAACATGTTGTTGTTAATGTAGCTTCACACTCTACAAGGCAGCACAAGTGGAGGGAGGGGAGACAGCATGGTAGAGAGGGACAGAGGTTCACACTGTGTGTATGTGAGAGAGATGCACATTGCCCCTTTAAGTAAGCTGATCCCACTCTAAGTACACTACCTTTTTAAGTAAACCAGCAAGTTGAGACAGCAGCTGCTGCCAGCAAGCTTCCTCAGTCCTGAGCCCTGTTGTGTCCCCCGCTGCTCTGTGGAGATGGGGTAAAGGAGCGGGGGCAAGAGCGGGAGGGAGGGGGACACCCTGAGATTAGCACCCCTCTTTCTCCCCTGCCTCCCTGCATAGAAAGCAGGAGGCTCCCGGGAGCAGCTCCAAAGCAGAGGATAGGAGCAGCACACGGCAGTGGTGGGGAGGGACAGCTGAACTGCCCAGCAATTGATAACCGGCACAGGGAACTTAGGGGAGTGGGGAGCTGCCGGCGCACCCTGTTCCAAGCCCCCACCAGCTAGCTCCAACGGGCTGCTCTTTCTGCAAGCAGTGGACAAAACAGGCAGCTGCCAAACAATGTTATAAAAGAGCACTGCGCAGCTTTAAATTAGCATGTCCTCTATTTGATCAGCAACGAAACAACATTAACCGGGATGGTGTTAAGTGAAGAGTTACTGAACCATGGCTGTTTAAAAACTGCCTTATCTTGGGTCTGTATTTGTCTTGCTTCAACTTCCAGCCATTGGATGTTGTTGTATCTTTGTCTGCTAGATTGAAGACTCATCTATTATCAGATTTCAGTTTCCCATGTACATACTTACAGATCGTGATTATCACCCTGAGAGTATGTCTACACTACGAGATTATTCCGATTTTACATAAACCGGTTTTGTAAAACAGATTGTATAAAGTTGAGTGTACGCGGCCACACAAAGCACATTATTTCGGTGGTGTGCGTCCACCTACCGAGGCTAGTGTCGATTTCTGGAGCGTTGCACTGTGGGTAGCTATCCCGTAGCTATCCCATAGTTTCCACAGTCACCTCCACCCATTGGAATTCTGCGTTGAGATCCCAATGCATGATGGTGCAAAAACAGCGTTGCGGGTGATTCTGGGTAAATGTCATCACTCATTCCTTCCTCCGTGAAAGCAATGGCAGACAATCATTTTGCGCCCTTTTTCCCTGGATTGCCCTGGCAGATGCCATAGCATGGCAACCATGGAGCCTGTTTTGCCTTTTGTCACTGTCAGCGGCATCCAGTAACAATACGGTGACAGAGGCAGTACTGCAGCGCTACACAGCAGCATTAATTTGCCTTTGCAAGGTAGCAGAGACGGTTATCAGTCGTTCTGTACCGTCTGCTGTGCCAGTGTAAATTGGCGATGAGATGATGATGGTTATCAGTCGTTCTGTACTGTCTGCTGCTGTCATGGGTGCTCCTGGCTGGCCTTCGCTGAGGTCGGCCGGGGACGCAAAGATAAAAATGGGAATGACTCCCAGTCATTCCCTCCTTTATGTTTATCTAAAAATAGTCAGTCCTGCCTAGAATATGGGCAAGTGTACTAGAGAACCGGAGAGCACAGCTGCTCTGTGTCAGATCCCGCAGAAAATGAGCTGCATGCCATTCAAGGGAGTGCCCCTGCAACAACCCCACCCGTTGCTTCCTCCTCCCCTCAACCCTCCTGGCTACGTTTGGCAGTGTCCCCCCATTTGTGTGATGAAGTAATAAAGAATGCAGGAATAAGAAACACTGACTTTTTAGTGAGATAAAATGAGGGGGAGGCAGCCTCCCGCTGCTATGATAGTCCAGGCAGTACAGAATCTTTTCTTTAGACATGAAGGGCTGGGGGGGCTGATGGAGCTCAGCCCCCATTTGCTATGATGAAGACGGTTACCAGCCATTCTGTACCCTCTGCCAGGAATGACTGGGAGTCATTCCTATTTTTACCCAGGCGCCCTCCGGCTGACCTCACCTGAGGCCAGCCAGGAGCACTCACGAGATGATGATGATGAGGACGGCTATCATTCATTCTGCAGTGTACCGTCTGCCACCGGGGAAGGGAAAGGAGAGGATGCTGCTGTTCAGTGCCGCAGCACTGCGTCTACCAGCAGCATGCAGTAGACATATGGTGACAATGAAAAAAGTCAAACGATTTTTTTCCCTTTTCTTTCACGGGGGGTGTGTAAATTGATGAGATATACCCTGAACCACCCTGGACAATGTGTTTGACCCTACAGGCATTGGGAGCTCAGCCAAGAATGCAAATACTTTTTGGAGACTGCGGGGATTGTGGGATAGCTGGAGTCCTCAGTACCCCCTCCCTCCCTCCATAAGCGTCCATTCGATTCTTTGGCTCATGGTATAGCTGTGAAGCAAGGCTTATGTGCACTGGTGTAATAATTGTGGAACTGTTAAACACTATACACTCAGCTATTGAGACACATTTTCTTTGAAAGGCTGATACTTTTTGCTGGCTGAATTATATACCTCTTTATCAACCAGAGGACAAATTCCAATTGGGGCACACAAAAGTAGCTGACCTCACGAAACCGCAGTCACCCAGCTTTGGATGATGATCTGAATATTTCAGAGTGAAGGATTGAAGCAGCATTATAAAAAATCACTTCTTCATTAGTTTTACTCACCAGAAGAACATTGACAAAATAGTGACTTAAGTTCCTGCTTCAGATTACTAGGAGCTTGGATAGCATCAGCTAATGTTGTTGTGCTGCATAGAACAATGGTCGACTTACCTTGTCTTTGCTGTGCATGGAATGAAATTGCAGAACCATAGTGTTTTTTCTAATATTGCCCGTAATTTACTACTGGAATAGTTTGGAGTTTTGACGTCTGAGGGAAGTAGGACTTTATAGCAGCTTGGACAGGCGAAGAGCCTTTTTGTTGTACATAAGATCATTGTGTCTCTCATCAATCAGATGATAAAATGTAGCGTTATCATTGGATTGTTGCAGTATAACTAGATGCTTTTGCTTTAAGATTCGTTTTACTCAAGCAGGAAAAAGGGCATGTTAAGTGATAAACTGCATCTTTAGCAATCAGGTCTTCCACAGATAGTCTGCTCAACTTGTCATCGTCTCTTGGTTGAAGTGCTGCCTTCCTTAGATTGGTTGCTCTCTCAGATGTTTCTATTTTATGAAGCTTCTTGTCTGCCTTGTATGTTTTTCTCAAACAAACGATGTACTAAGATCAATTGCTGGAGGATGTGCTTGTTCTTGTGGCTCTAGAAGCAGGAAAATGTGATGCTTTCTGATCAAATTCAGAGTTTTTTGGTTTTTTTCCCCCTGTGTTCAGTACTGCTCTGACATGTTCCAAATTCAGTTTGCTTGTGTATTTCTGAAAGAAACCCCTGTGATTGAGTATTGGTTCAACATCATCCAAATTAGATAACTCATCCAGTAGCTGCCAATACAATTAATCTTTCCTGGTTTCTAGTGCCAGCCTCACAGAATTCTGTCCAGCAGTGCTGGCTTTTGACAGTTTTGCTTTCTTTTGATTTTCTTGACAAATATCACATTTTAAAAAGTTTATGGTCAGTCTTTTTCTCTTTGATGTAAACTTTAAGGGGCTTGTATCCACCATATTTTCACATACTTTAATGTCCCTGTAGCAGTAGAATTCCCGAAGTATATTAGCATTACCACCACCAGTACTACCATTTTTCATTTTGTACAAGTATATAGACTTGTGCTAAATTAGATCTATGTTAGTATCAAAATTGCCATTTTTGTTTAGTGAGCACTTTGTTTGAAGCCCAGTATGAAGCTGTGTATTATCTTTAATACTAAAAAGTGTCACTGAATTAACAGCTAGTTTCCAGAATATTTCAAAGGCTAGTATTGCATGCATAAGCAATTAGAAATTAAAATCTTCTACCAGGCAGACTAGATGCTATGTAGTATGTATGAAAGCTTACAAATGGAGAAGCATTAAATTAAGAATTCACATACATTTATATCTACCCACTGTGCAGTACAAACTTTGGGCACAGAGTCTGCTGCTACTAGCTCCTTCAGTGTGCAACTGATCTGGTCAATACATTTCAATTGAAGATATGGATGAGATACTTTGACAATTAAGAATATGTGATGTGAAAACATTTCATGTTAGAATATTGCATAATGTTGATATTCACCCTTTTTGCCACATGCTAAACAGCTTAATCATTTTGGGGGCGGGGGGAAAACTTGACCACGCAAAACTAATAAAAATCTTCTTCTGCTTTGTGGTTCGGTAGCTTTGACCAGTAAACACCACATTAAGGAGTTAGAATCAACTTAAACTGTAAAAACTGTATTCATAGTTATGTTGCAGTGTTTCTGAAACTGTGGGGAAAATAACACTTTCTCATTTTGGATACCATTGTTGCACCTTGCCTACAGGCTTATAACACCACTTGATAGCTCCACATCTTGCCTCATCTAAATGTACATGAAATAAGCTTTAAATTGATAAGTGGTGTAGGTTTGTGCAAGGTGGATACATGACACTCCAAAAATATGGGTCTTTTTGGAGAATTGATGCACACTTATAACAGTGACATTATTAAAAATACAACCAGCAGTGGTCACAGCACACTAGTTGCCTTGGCATTGTCAGATATACTGAAGGATTTGGGACATCATCAGCCTGAGGAAAACATTTGTTGTTCAACTCAGATTTTTCAGCTTCCTTGCTTTCTCGCTGTTTTGCCTAGAGAGGATCCTGGAAGGTGTCTAGCTGGCATAAGATCAAACCTAACAATACAAAAATGCTTTTAGTAGCAAGGAGGAACCTTTTGGAGAGGCTGTGGGAGGGGTTACCTCTTCCAGTGAGGATATATGCCCATGCTTTTCTCACTGTACAAAATTTTGGAGTCTTACTGGATCCATTGCTGCTCTGGATTCTCAGATAATAAGGCTTATTTTTTATAAGGCAAGGAGGTTGCCAGCATGTCTTTTCAATCTGACTTTTAACCTATTATAGATGATTTGTTCACTGAAGAGTGATAGCACTTCAGTTGGCTGAGGAATTCAGTGGCAGAGGTGAAGGGGTTGGTAGTGTTCTAGTTCTGTGGTCATGTTGCTTAGCTGTTGATATTGTTAACTCATGTGATTGTGCTTATGGATTAGTTGGCGGTTGTATCTGTGCCATGTGTAACTTCATTACAGTTGATCAGAGCCAGGCATGAACGTAGAGTAGGGTATGTACCCTCTGTGCTAAGTCTGTAGCACATACTATGCAGAATTACTAGCCACCTTCATTTACTCACCATTACCTATGACTTAGCATCTGTTTCACAAATGTTTTAAACTTGTGCTCTTCAGTTATTTTGTCACTAGGTGGTACTATTGCACAAGGCACCATGTACAGTATGTATTAACATGCTCTATAGCAAGGGTTCTCCACCTCTTTCTTTCTGAGCCCCCTTCTGCAAGTGATGATAACTCCCAAGTCCCACCTGTGCTACAACAACTGGTTTTCTGCATATAAAAGCAGGGATGGAATTAAGGGGTAGCAAGCAGGACAGTTGCCTAGGACCCCATGCAATAGGGCTCCCCACGAAAAGCTAAGTTGCTCAGCCTTCTGCTTCAGTCCCGGGTGGCACAGCTCAGGGCCTTGGGCTTCAGTCCTGCGCAGCAGGGCTTAGGCTTTCTGCTCTGGGCCACAGTGAGTCTAACACTGGTCCTGCTTGGCAGACCCCCTGAAACTTGCTTGTAGCACCCCAGGGTCCCCGAATCCCTGGTTGAGAACCGCTGCTCTATAGACTTGGCAGTGAATGCTTTCTTGTAAATATGCATAGTGCACCCATACAGAAGAAGAGCTTTCTGGGTGGCTTGAAAGCTTGTCTGCCTCTCCAACAGAGGTTGGTCCAATAAAAGATATTACCACACCCACTTTGTGTCTCTAATATCCTGGAACTGGCATGGCTACAACTACGCTGCATACTGCACCCCATCATTTGTTTGTTAGGATTTTCAGTGATATAAGCAAGTCCATTATTCTGTACTGACTTAGAATCAGGGTGGATTTGTAAATCACTAGTCAGGAAGACTCTATTTAATCATGGATTTCTACATAAAAGCGCATGCTTGTTGGTGTTATAACCGTAGTACATATTCTTCACAACTCAGAGGTAGATGTAGGTTTCATTTTTAGAAGGTACACATGATACAGTTTTAAAGTGATTTATTTTGAAGACTTTTCAGATTAGTTTTAAAAGCTACATCAGAAAATGAATGATTTCATTTACCAAAGGTAATTGAAGCAGATATTTATGAAGTCAGTGAATCTCCAATTCAATGGGTCAATCATTAATATTTGGAGGATTTTCTTGCCATGCTGTATTAGGAGGAGATCATCGCCAGACAGACATTTAAATAGTTTTATTTAACTAAAACAACATGTATTCTGGATTTTTTTTCCTCAACAGCAAACATAATATTTTAACAAAACAAGCATATGAATTTTTGAATTTAGTTAAACATTCAAGTTTTTTAAAATCAGGTTTGTTTTTGCTAAAATTGTTTTTAACTAAAATAGTTAAATGAAATATTAAAAAAAAAAAAATTAAATCAATTATATCAGCTATATCGCTTCTGTAGCTAACTCAGTCGTCTTCACCTTCATTTTCCTGTTTGTTCATAATCTGGAAACAAAAAACAAGCTTTGCTGCTTATTCAGGTCCCAAACGATTTCTCAGTTTGGAATGAATTAGTCCAAAGGAAGAAAATATTCTTTCTACACTGGCAGAAGAAGCTATTGCTGTTAAAAGTGAGGTTATCACTTCAACAGTCTCTGAATCCAAGTGCTTGCATTCCATCCCTTTGATCATAATTGACATTTGCTTCTGGATCCTTTCCAGTCTCTCTACATCCTTTCTATACATTAGTGACCAAAATTGGACACAGTACTCCAGCTGAGGCCTAACCAGCACTGCATAGAGTGGTGCTATCATCCCTCGTAACTAGCATTCTGTGCCTCTATTAATGAAACCTAATTTTTTTATTTTTTATTTTTTTGCAACAGCATCACACTGTTGACTCATGTTGCGGGTGTGATCCATCACACCTCCCAGATCCTTCTTGGCAGTGCTGCTGGCAAGACAATTAACTCCCATTCTGTATTTGTGCATTGGTTTTTCTTCCATAAGTGTTGCACCTTACATTTGTTTTTGTTGAATTGAATTTTGTTGTCTGTAGCCCAGTTCTCCAATTTATCAAGATCCCTTTGAATTTTAGCTCTATTCTCCAAAGTGTTTGCAAACCCCTTCCTCCCCCAATTTGTGTCATCTGCAAATTTAATCACTATGCTGTCTATTCCTACATCCAGGTGATTAATAAAGATGCCATAGTGGATCACAAGCTAACACTATAGTCTAATTAGTGTAACTAATAGTGTAACACTATTGGGGGGGAAAAGCAAATGTTCTGGAATGTATTAGCACGACAGTTAGAAACAAGACGTAATTCTTCCACTCTACTCTGCGCTGATTAGGCCTCAACTAGAATATTGTGTCCAGTTCTAGGCACCACATTTTAGGAAAAATGTGGACAAATTGGAGAAAATCCAGGGAACAACAACAAAAATGTTTAAAGGTCTAGAAAACATGACCTATGAGGAAAGACTGAAAAAATTGAGTTTATTTAGTCTGGAAAAGAGAAGACTGAGAGGGGATATGACCTAGTTTTCCAGTACATAAATGGTTGTTATAAGTAGAAGGGAGAAAAATGGTTCTCCTTAACCTCTGAAGATAGGACTTGAAGCAATGGAATTAAATTGCAGTAAGGGTGGTTTAAATTGAACATTAGGAAAACGTTCCTAACTGTCAGAGTAGTTAAGCACTGGAATAAATTGCCTAGGAAGATTGTGGAACCTCCATCATTGTCTAACCTGGTCTTCAAAATCTCCAAACACCTATCGAGGTGATCAAGATAGTATTTAGTCCTGCCATAAGTGCAGGGGACTGCACTAGATGACTTCTTGAGATCTCTTCCAGTTCTTTGATTGTATGTTAAATAACATTGGACCCAGAACAGATCCCAGTGGAATCCCATTTGAGACCTCCTTCCAATCTGACATCATTCCAATAATAGTTACTCGTTGTTTGAGATTGTTTAAAAAATTATGTATCCACTTAATGGTAGTTCTGCTGAGCCTGCATTTCTCCAGCTTACTTATCAGAATGTGATGTGAGACTGTCAAAAACCTTGCTAAAATCCAGGTATGTTATGTCCACTGCATTCCCATATCCACCAAACCATTTATCCTATCAAAGAAGGAATTCAAGCTGGTTTGGCATGTTTTGTTCTTAGTAAATCTAAGCTGACTGTTAGTGATTACTAAGGCTGCGAGTTTGTCACAGAGGTTATGGAACTCATGGATTCCATGACTTTCCAAGACTTCTGCAGCAGAGCTGATGCTCTGGGCAGAGGCAGCCCGCAGAGCTGCCTGGCCATGCCTCCACTTTGGAGCTGAGGGAGGGGGATGTCGCCGCTTCCAGGGAGGTGCAGAGCAAGGTAGGGAGCTTGCCAACAGCTTTACATCAGAAGCCTGAAAAATGGGTTTTCAACAAAAAATCCATTTGATCAATAATCAGTTTGTCAAAACAAACACATTATGACTGAAAATTTAATAGTCGGTTCTAATTAAGATGACTTCATGGACTGATCTGTATTTTAATAGCCTCCAAATGGCTCCATGACCTTAAAGGCAAAGTGATAATGTAATGGTGACAATCAAAATCATTGTGGGAGGTAAAGTCTTGTGCCTTAAAATCTCATTTGAGTTAGCATGTGCCTGCATCATGAGAGATTTGCCATTGTGGTTGAATGAGTGATTTATTTAGAAATTGGTATTTAATCCTATATTTATGAACACCCTTCCAATGAGAGAAGAGTGAATTTAAAATCCATATTTATATATACCATGATCATTGAACCCATATCATAGATGATGATGATTGAATGTATCTTTTTGTCTCATATTTTTTCTGTATAGAATAACTGGGCTCTTGTTCATTGTTTAATATACTAATCCGGGGTCGGCAACCTTTCGGAAGTGATGTGCCAAGTCTTCATTTATTCACTCTAATTTAAGGTTTTGCGTGCCAATAATACATTTTAACCTTTTTAGAAGGTCTCTTTCTACAAGTCTATAATATATAACTAAACTACAGTTGTATGTAAAGTAAATAAGGTTTCAGAATGTTTTAAGAAGCTTCATTTAAAATTAAATTAAAATGCAGAGCACCCTGGACTGGTGGCCAGGACCCAGTCAGTGTGAGTGCCACTGAAAATCAGCTAGTGTGCCGCCTTTGGCACCTGTACCATAGGATGCCTACCCCTGTACTAATCAGTTACTTGTCACAATATCAAATGTGCATAACTACTTTAAATATTATGTACTTTATAATTGTAGACCAAGATTTTTGTCTTCAAACAAATTTCCTGATTATACAAAATTAAATTTATGTCCAACTATATGTTATGTGTTTTGTCCTACATTTCTTCAGGTGCACAATCAGAGGGTGATGTTAAATCTCCATATATTGTTAGAAGAATGCCATTCTATCAATGTCCAGGAACACTCATTGCCATCTGCTCCTTGCCAAGAGCATTTATTTTGGATGTGAACTTTGCTACTGTGCATTAATTCAGTTTGAAGTGACAATATGTGGTCTTTGTTGGAGAACACCTGAAATCTATCTGGGAACTTAAGTTGGTGCGGAATGCAGCAATCCACTGATTGTGGTGCCTCTTGATGATACCATTTGTCATCAATGCTCTGTTTTTGGGCGAACTGCCTGTTGATTTCTGGAGACAGTTTAAGGTTGTGTGTTTAATCTGTGAAGCCCATAGCAGTTTGGGACCTGCTTGTTTGAGAGACCACCATTCCCCAGGCTACATTGTCACTGTTGTGTTGAGAAGAGGTCCTTGAACTTGAGCCTCCTCATTAAGAAGGGGGCTGCTGACAAGAGTGTTCTATGTAGAGGCTTCTTTCCTTTGGAATGCTCTGCGCCTTGGAGTTTGAAGCAGCCTGAATTGTTAACTTTCCAGGAATACAACAGAGCTTGTTTGAGTGGGCATTAGCAGAGTGCTGAGTCAGTTGAGGGTCGGAAAGCATGATAGATTTTCTGAAGCTGCATTGGTTGCGTAACTGGTGATTAGATAATGGATGATAAGGTGGGAGGAAGAAGTGCTGGTGCTTTGGTTAGTTTTTAATTTCTCTCTCCTAAGTTCTTGGGTTCTCAGTGTAAGTCAGGGGTGCTCAAGGCTTTGGATGGATGCCTTCTGATGTGGACTTCTTCTTAGACCTAAATCTAAATATAAGCATTATACTTATGTTGTTTATTTCCTGAACTGACTTGAAAAAAAAGTGTTAGTATGCTATTATGATAAAGTTACATAATACTCTTTTTGGTTTTATACTTCACAGAGAATTCTTCCCCCAACACAGAATGATCTTTTTGTTTCACACAGATGGCTGCTCTCTCACAAGAGAATAAAGAAATCCCTTAAATCAGTTTTTTATAAATATATTTGCCTTACAGGAGTTCCCCATTTATCATGTTGTGTCACCAGCGGTGGCTGAGCTGAAATTTCCTGCATCTTGGGGAGAGCATGTATAAAAGGAATGGCCTCATGGCCAATGTGACCGTCACCTCCGCCACTCCAGAGGTACAGACTCACTGTTTATTTTCATTTTGTTAGCTACTATGTCAAAATACAAGTTGCAGCTTATTTTGGCTTCCACAGAAATCCTTTCTGCCATTAAATATGCCATCCTGTTGTTTTTTTTTGTTTGTTTTTTTTTTTTTAGGAACAGTATGGTTTTTGACTATAAAGTTGACTTTGAATACTGTACTTCTGAATGTTCACAGATCATACAAAAAACCCCTTCTTTTATGCTTTTGACAGCTGTTGTAACTTGTTGATAGATGTAAATCAATCTATATTGACTGATTATTTGCTGAAGTGGTTCTTTCAAATAAAAATAAACAGCTACCCAACTCTGAATTGGGCCTTAGGGCTTTCCCTTTGAGAGAGAATTTTGACATTTTTGACATTCATTCTGAGTAAACAAAACCTTCAATCTTCCATGAAATGGAATTACCTTTTTCCACACAGCTCTGTGTTCAAATGGTAAAAACGTATATATGTGGATGCAAGAAAGCATTCAGTGGCTATTGTGGGAAAATAGTGTACCACAGGCAAAATATGTAGTGTACCTTGAAATGCATTGATATTTAAAATCTCAACTAGCATCTTGTGTATCTCCTCTTGATACTATAATGCTATTTTTCTTTTAAAATAGGATGTGTTCAGGGAAGCTCCTGTAAGTAATGATCATCTAAGTTCTCATTCTTACAGTCTATCACAGACTATTGCACCGTACTAGATAGCAGATGTTTTTGCTCTCAGTACCTTGTAATGGCCTTGTGAAGAAATTTAAAAGATTGTTAAACCCAGTAGCCTTGTTTGTTTGTTTGCATTACATCATAACTCTCTTAAATTAAACTAACCCTTGTGTGCATATTTTAAATTCCTCCTAGAGAAACAAACTCATCTGTTTAGTTTTGAAACCACATTTTCTATTTAGAAGGTATTACTTAAAATTTTTATCCAAGCCTGCTTTAGGATTAAATAAATGTTCAAAGCTCATGAGTAAAGCTGTGTACTGTTCTCTTACTGTAGTGGTGTAAAAGATCTGGGGTGTCTGATAAAGATCCTGTTGCATATTAAAGGAGATGTTGCTATGCTGAAGAGCATGCTCATTGTTAAACTGTTCAAATAGCTTAAGATCTCTTCTGAATCAGCTGAATAGTAGCTGTGGTCGAAAATCTTGAAAGTGTGAAAATCACTTTCAAAAAAATGACTAGGTTTTAGAAAATTCTTCAATATTTTAAAAACTATTTTTTATGATTTTTTTTCATTTGAAAAATTTTAAATCAGGTCTTCAGTTTAGTAGATTCAGAAGAGCTCTTATGCCGATAAACAGTTTATTGAAGACCAGGATCTTTGCCATAGCAGTGATTCTTTCACACACACATTGATATTCATCAAACCAGTGGAGCATTTTGTTGAAGATCCTGTTCTTCATGAAATCATTCAGTTGGTTTAGGAGTGGGCTAAACAATTTCACAGGGGTCCTAATATTCAAAAAACTGAGCAGGTAGGGTGCAGAAGTCCATTGTCTCCAACACAACACACACGCCCATGGGATCACGAAATTATTTTCCGTCGCAGGCTTGAATGCAGGGAACGTTACTAAGGGAATATATCAAAATGCAATTTTGTATTCTTCTCCTAAATGGTTAGTCTTCCCCATACCATACTGTAGAATGGAAATAATTGTAAATACACTGTTTTTCATACAAAACAAAGATTGAGCTCCCGCTTTCAGTGCAAAAGAGAACTAACCTTAAATATGATGTCACAATGGCTCTGCCATAATACTTTAAGTAATATAATGCACTGACTATGGGGACTGAACTAAATGAAGAAATAGATCTTTTACATCTCTAAATTCTAATTCTGTGAACTCTTTGGTCTTTTGTACTAGTTTATGCTGTTTATCTTATGCTTCATGGACCTATCATGGACCTATCATTATATATATAGACAGATAGATAGATATACCTATCTTATAGAACTGGAAGGGACCCTGGAAGGTCATCGAGTCCAGCCCCCTGCCTTCACTAGCAGGACCAAGTACTGATTTTGCCCCAAATCCCTAAGTGGCCCCCTCAAGGACTGAACGCACAACCCTGGGTTTAGCAGGTCAATGTTCAAATCACTGAGCTATCCCTCCCCTCCCATAACCTACTCATAGTTTCATTTTTTCTGCTTAAAACTCTTGGAGTTACAGTTAAACTGCTCTATTCCAAAAGCCAAGATTTTAATGTGAAAGAACTGTTCTCAATTTTTGTATCCTATGTAATTTTGCCAAATGTTGCTGTAGTTTTGAAAGTCTGTTCTGCTTCCTACTTATTACTTTGACCTTTAAGAAAAACACTGAGCAGCATGGCCATGTTGAAGACCCTAACATTTGCATGCCAGACAACAGTTCGAGAAATTCATCCAGTTTAAAAAAAACTCTTGCAGCTATATTAACTAGAACATACTTTGTATGGACAGAAATAATTATGTGGCTTTGTCACATTTTCAAAGATTGAACTGTTTTTATTCAAGGTAAGAGAAGAACAGGCGTTAAAAGATGTCCAGTAACTTTCTAGTTTTTAAGTGAAAACATGGTCATGAAATAGAGATTTTTCACTGCCATTTCTTTGCTTGAATTCTGAGATGTCACTTTTTTAAATTTGGGTTATTAATGCCACTAGGTCTGCAATGTTAAAACAAAGTAGATCTTCAAAAAGGGAGTGCAGTAGGTTTAAAAATCATTTTTTTCTCCAAATAGAGATAGATTACAAGGTCTGTGCATTTTCTCATACAGGCTTGTTAGGCTGAAAAGAGGCTGGCCAGATTCTTTGACCTCATCTGCACTTAAAAAAATTGAAAGTATAATTCACCACCTATGCACCATCTATGGGTGGTAGCAATGGTGGAGACAGTAATATAGACAGGACTCTGGTATTTTTACCACCATGTTGCCACTTCTGCTACTGCTGATAGTTTTACCAGGGGTGAATTGTCAGTTTTTTAACCTAGTACAGACAAGGCCTTGTGAGGATCAGTAAGAATCTGATTGAGATCTATGGCACATAGATTACAATTTGGATACAGCTCTTAAGTACGAGGCTGAAATTGAGGCCACAATTAAAAACTTTGGTTAATGGTGGTGGCTGCAGTTGAAATGAACATCTATTCTCTGACCAGTCGTACATCAGCTGTCTGCAATAGGGAGATTAACCTT
Organism: Chelonoidis abingdonii; assembly: GCF_003597395.2. Classification (NCBI taxonomy): domain Eukaryota; kingdom Metazoa; phylum Chordata; order Testudines; family Testudinidae; genus Chelonoidis; species Chelonoidis abingdonii. The sequence continues at coordinate 26,081,435 of NC_133792.1, forward strand.
GGTACCTACATGTCCTTGAGCATTAGTGAAAATATATCTTCAAAACGCCTCTGTAAAATATAGTAGTAGTATTCCCAGTGTACAGACAGGGGAACTGAAGTATAGAACAATTTACATAACTTATCCAATGTCATGCTGCCAAGCAGGGAACAGTCCTAGTACAGTGCCTAACCATAAGACCATATTCCAAGCAGAACAGCATAATGGTTTCTAAAGTGACATTGCAGATTTACTGTTGTTGCTGAATAAGATTATTATATGAGATGCCAAACAAATGCATCAAAATAGAGATGGTCCTGCAATTTTGGGGCACAGTGGAAATCTTAACCACAGGTCAGCTAGTCACTAGTCTGTACTACAAGTTTACGTAATGTACAGTGACTTTATTTTTCAAGCCTTTTAACTAATGATGCAGGATTATTGAAATGAGCTGGTTTGTTACTGTCCAAATTTTACCTCAAAGTTCTGCTATTAACCTTTGGGTTTGCTTACTGGCTTGAATATACTGTAAATTCCAGTAACTCTGCACAGCTTTCCCAGACACTACCATCTTGGAAAGGCTAAAGTAAATAGGAATCAATAAAAATATATTTTGTAACCAGGTAATATTTCCAAGCCATTGAGTTTGGGAGAAACCACTAAGGCTGCACAAGACTGGGCAGGAAAAAAAAAAAGTTGATTAATCCAAGTGATCCTGTTGGGGCTAGACAGGGAATACACAAGAGCTGCTAGATTAGATTAATAGAAGTTTTTTGTTTTTTGTTTTTTGTTTTTAAGACCTTGCGAGATCTCCAGTGCTTCAGATTTGGGCAGAGTTTACAATTTCCTTTTATAGCAAATTCATATCTTTTAAATTCTTTCAAAATGTAAGGTTTACTCACATTAACCCAAATTGTTCTCATATTGTTTCAGTGTAGTCCCCCAAAGAGCCTTTAACTCACACCATTCCCTAAATAATGTCAATATGTAAATATTGCTAGATTTGTGGATCTTGAGCTGCCAGTATATCAATGATGATTGTTATTTATTAATATTAAATTAAGCATTGACAGAGCATTTAGCGATGTACAGGGTACAATTATAAAACAGTTCCTGCCCCAAAGGTCTTACTATCTGTACTTCTCTATCTTCAAACCTCGCAGTGTTCAGCACAAGAAATCAAAATACACCAACAAGTGACCAAAATATGGAACCCTTCTATCTTGCTGTTTGAGCAAGTTATAATTGGCAAATGATAATGTTTTAATGATGAAACCTATTTTTGAGAATATATTCTGCCTGTGTAAACTAAAGCAATTTATCTTCCCCAGGCTACAAAATAATCTGTGGGGGAGGGTGTCTCTCTCATATGTCTGCAGAACAGGGAGCCCAATTCAGCAGAAATGTGGAATTTTACACTTGAAAACTCTTACTATCTATAAGACAAACTGAGATTATTAGATACGTTAGAAAACCCAGAGAAAAAAAATAGCTATTTTTAGTGTAGTTTTATTACTATTGTTTATTAACCTTTTTCATGAGCATTATAGAGGGGAGGAGTGATGGGGATTGCAAGAAGAAACAAGCTCCAAGATGTGGGCTGCAAGACAGAATTGGGCAGACCATGAAGTCAAGGACAACGTTTGGCAGTTTGTGCGCAAATGGGAATGTTGGAGACTGGGATGTGGATGGTCATGCCTGGTGGTTGGAGCTGGCGTCAGATCTAGTGGTTGGAGCTATGGTCAAAGGCCAGACGACAGAGTTAGGGTCAAATGCCAGATGGCAGAGACAAGGATGGAGCCAAAATCAGAAGTTAGGAATCGGAGCTGAGAATCAGAGCCGGATTACCTGGAGTGAGGCAAGGCAGGGGCAGGGCTGGGACCAAAGCTGGAATAAGGCAGGAACGGGACAGTAGCAAGGCAGGAGTAAGACTAGGAATAAGTGAGCACAGGAGCAATTGCATCTGTGGGTGAATGCTTTGAGCAGCCAACAACAACTTGCTTTGGACTTAAGGACAAGCCCTCTAGCTTCCTTAGCCAATCAAATAGGGCATTGCATCATGTGGTCTAGTTCAGTGGTTCTCAGCCAGGGGTTATGCCGAGGTCTTCCTGGGGGTATATCAGCTCATCTAGATATTTGACTAGTTTTGTATCAGGCTACATAAAAAGCACTAGTGAAGTCAGTAAAAGCTAAAATTTCATACAATGACTTGTTTATACTGCTCTATATACTATATGCTGAAATGTAAGTACAATATGTATATTCCAATCAATTTATTTTATAATTATATGGTAAAAATAAGAGTAAGCAATTTTTCAGTGGATAGTTCTCAGAAAACATCCACTCAATGTGCAGCAGCAGTCAAAACAGCGAACAGAATGTTGGGAATCATTAAGAAAGGGATAGATAAAAAGATAGAAAATATATTGCCTCTATATAAATCCATGGTATGCTCACATCTTGAATACTGCGTGCAGATATGACACTCCATCTCAAAAAAAGATATATTGGAATTGGAAAAGGTATAGAAGAGGGCAACAAAAATGATTAGGGGTATGGAACAGCTTCCATATGAGGAGAGATTAATAAGACAGTAACTTTTCAGCTTGGAAAAGAGATGACTAAGGCAGGGGATATATGATAGAGGTTTATAAAATCATGACTAGTGTGGAAAAAGCAAATAAGGAAGTGTTAATTACTCCTTCTAATAACACAAGAACTAGGGGTCACCAAATGAAATTAATAGGCAGCATATTTAAAACAAACAAAAGGAAGAATTTCATCACACAATGCACAGTCAAACTGTCAAACTCCTTGCCAGAGGATGTTGTGAAGGCCAAGACTATAAAAGGGTTAAAAAAACAATTAGATAAGTTCATGGAGGATAGGTCCGTCAATGGCTATTACCCAGGCTGGGCAGGGATGCAAAACCATGCTCTGAAGTGTTCTGTGTTTGCCAGGGCTGGGAATGGGTGACAGGAGATGGATCGCTTGATTACCTGTTCTGTTTTATTCTCTCTGAAGCACCTGGCATTGGCCACTGTTGGCAGACAGGATACAGAGCTAGATGGACCATTGGTTTGACCCAGTATGGCCGTTCTTATGTTCTTATAGCATGCTTTGACACTTCTGTATTTTTATGTCTGATTTTTGTAAGCAAGTAGTTTTACGTGAGGTGGAACTTGAGGGGCACGCAAGACAAATCAGATTCCTGAAAGGGGTACCTTAGTCTGGAAAGGTTGAGAGCCACTCGTCTGGCTAATGCAGTCCAGCTATGCTCACTAAGCTGTCAGAAGACTGAGCAGGTGCAGGGCCTTATCCCTGACACAGAGCCAATGTAGGCATTCAGAAAGGGGCTACTGTGATCAAACAGGGCAAGGAATATGATTTTTGTGACAGCATTTTGGATGGACTGGATAGGGGTAGTGTAAGAATTGCACAGTCCTGAGGGAATGAGATTGCAAAAATGAAGACAGGAGGCGATCAGGGCACGAGCCAGCATTAGAGCTGCGTTTAGCTGTCTCAGAACTGGATGGGTTTGAGATTTTCAGTAATTTATGTGGAAAGAAAGCAGCAAGATTTGGATACGGTCTGGATGTGTGGAGAAACCTGGAGAGAAGAGCCAAAGCTGTTCCATTTGAGCTTGGCAATACCAGCCAGTTTCCTTTTTTCTTTCTAATCTAAACTTTTAAAATAGCCTTGTTAGAGATGGAAACATCTAAGATTTGATACAACTAAAATTTTACTGGAAAAAAACATCCTGGTATTTTTTAGATTTTGAATGAAAAGCCTGTTCTGATTAGCTAGCTATATATTTTGTCTGTAGTATAGTAAACACTAACATTCATGAGCCGCATCTATTTTCAGAAAAGATTTGCAATGCACTGTGTGAAGTTCTTTCTTGATATGTTGGTCAGTTTTTATTAGAAATTTTTATTCATGTCTATGAATGTGATATCAGACTTTTATTTTTTTTATTTTTGTTTGTCTGACATGAAATCCACCACTTTGCACATAAGACTTTTAATTTTTCGCTTTCTGTAGGATAGTAGCAGCTCTGACTCTCTGGAAGGAAGGAGTTCAGACTATGCCAATAAAAGCTATGATGCGGTTGTATTTGATGTATTGAAAGTAACTCCTGAGGAGTTTGCAGTAAGTAAAAATGTTTGAATTTATGTTTATAATATTCAGAGCTAACAGTATAAAAATAGCATCAAACTTTTTTATTCTTTCCCTTCAAATTAACACCTTTTAAACAAGTCTTTCAGCACTCTTAAAGATAAGTTTGTGATCATATATATTTTGAGATATATGCCTCAACACAAAGCATTCAATACTGAGCTGATTCAACATCTTTGTTTTTCTGTTGAAACTAATTACAAAGCTGTTTGGATTTTTTCCAGAATGTTAGCTGTTTCTTAGTGGGTTTTAAAAATACTGCTAAATATCCACAGCCCTTTGGAAGCTTGGAAATGCAGACCCAGCCCTATTCGCTGATTTATTTTTTAACATGAATCTCTTGCATTGTCTTTCATGGTTAACAGTTATTTCTTGAAAGTTGAGGGAGTCAGTTTTCATACCCTAGTCACCAATTTTCAGTACCAGATTCAAAGCAGAGCTTCCATGCCAGGTACAGCTCTTTCTCTCATATTATTTGGCTTCTGTTTTAAACTACTATATGTGTAACACATTGTCACTGCTACAGTACAAGAAGAGGAGATCTCAGGGTACTGAAGGTGACTGAAAGAGTGTACAAGTGTACCAGGCACTTGAACAGTATATTTGGACATAAAATGTGGCACCACTTAGGTCCACAAACAAGACTTCCATACCATTGTATCAAATGTTGTCATAACTTTTGTGGATCTGTCATCTTAGAACAAGTCTTGGCTGATAATGTCTCTTCCTGCACCAACTTGCAGTTCATTCGATGTAGGCTACAGGTCATTATAATAATACATTAAAATTAAAAACTCTTACTTGACAAAGCTACATTAGTTCAGTTATAAAATGACTTGATGCTTTAACTTTCATTCACCCAAACTTAACTGAGCATGGCTCACAGGATTGGTCTCCACACTTAATATAATAAAAGTTCAAAACAAGTTAAAAGTAATGTATACAGATTCGAATCTTGGAACTGTAGAAAATTGATAAAGGAAAGAAAAGGGCACAAAGAGATCAATGGCTAGCAGAGGTAAGGACAACAAGATGGAATTTAAGATATTAGGAACAAAAGGACTCTTAGCAATGGTATTGGTGCATTAGTAGATGGAAAAAGATCAGTAGCCATGAACAAAAAATTCAGCAGCTCAAGTAAAATTTGCCTTTGTAGCACTTGCAGTGCACCCTAAGGAGAATTTATATATATATATATATATATATATATAAAAAAAAAATTCCCCTCTCACCCCTATGGGTGGTATGTGTCTTCCTCAACCTTGGGTCCTCTACCAGAGGCCTGGGAGTT